>NC_090063.1:3111545-3260303 GCF_038355195.1 Osmerus mordax | reverse complement strand
CGCCCAAAAAAACGAGAAGCCAAGAACAGATGTCCTCCCTTATGTCTTCTCTGGGAGCCGAGCTTCATCCAGTCGGTCCACTCAGGCCTGGATGTGAGGCACCAAGCTCCACGCTCTAAGTGACCAGCCAGGGTGAGCACAGCAGGAACACGGGGCCCGCGATCACCGCCACCAGCTCCACGGGGCCCCAGGAGCCTGTGTCCATCCTGTGTTAGTGCTGTTAGTGTTGTCACAACAAATATTACTCCGGTACCAAGTTGGTGAAAACATTTTGCTAGATTTGTTGCTAGATTTGTTGCTAGATAGGATTTTTTTTTCTTAAGTCTTAAGTCTAGTGACAAATTTGTAAATTGGCAACACTGGACAAGCAGCTCATGCTGCAGGATCTCCACTAAAAGTTGTCCACCAGAAAAGTAGAAGAGCCACTTATGGAAATACTTTGGGTGTGGGGCAGATGACAATGAGAACATCGTGACGTCGATCACCAGAAAACAATTAGCAAACATCACCGTTCATGTCCTATAAATGGTTTGCAGCACACTGCAAATGCAATACCTAATACTGGGGCATAAGAAAGGAGAGGGCACAACAGGAGTAACACATTTTTACCGAGGCTTTTGATTACATCGTTTTCCAGAAATGTGTGTTTTGCAGTTTGGGATGTATATTGACGTTTTGTGCTTGTAGCGCTACCAACATTTGAAGTGCTGTATTCAACACTCTCTCTCTGCCTCACTCTCTCTCTGCCTCACTCTCTCTCTGCCTCAGTCTGTCTGCCTCACTCTTTCTCTGCCTCACTCTCTCTCACCCAGCCCGCTAGACCAATCCTCTGAGTCGTGTACGGCGTAGTTAGCGAATGTAGCATGTGAAATACATGATCAGAAGTCTAATAAGCTCTGAACAGTACGCGACAGTGATGAAGGTTGAATACTAAGTCCTCCATTGTAGGTCGATGTGCTGTAGTCTCTTTGAGATTGAGATTGAAGTCAATCATTGGGAATCAGATCCGTGTCATGCATCGTGCTCAATTGTGGATGTAGCTCAGGGTGGTGGTGTCTGCTTTGAAATGTCTAATCATGATAAGGTGATAAAGTCTCCTCAGTTTTACAGTCACATAAACTGCTGCACTCAGCAGGGTAACCCTCCTTTCTCATTGGTTGTGTATACTGGTACTGTGCCGTACTGCTAATGGACTGGTGTGTGTGTGTGTGTCCATATGTGTCTTCTTCCGCCCCTTGGTTACGTAATACCAGGTCTGCTCTGTCATTATAATCATACCGAAGGCACAAGCCGGTGTTTCTATAGTCACCGCTTAATTATACACATTCCCTCTTGTTTACGCGCATAAAGAATGGAATGCTCAACTTATATTTGACCGATGTATGGTACAGAAGCACTTAGCAGCAGTGTATTGAAATGTAAACATATAGTACAACCATTATGAATTCTATAGACACAGTGGCCCCATGCAGACACACACACACACGCATGGTCTATCTGAGTGTGTGAGGCACATTATGCCTTCCCCTCATGCTGGGATGTCAGCAAACGACTGGGCGAATGAGGGTCTTTTGTGTTGTCTTCCTCCCCCTTCTCCACACCACGACTCCCATTCTTGGTGAACTAGGTTAGGCGGATGTGGAAGGGAGGAAGGGACCTCTCCTTTCTTCTCCTCTGTTCTCCTTTCCCTCCCTTCCTTTTGCTTTCCTGTTCTATCTTCCGCTCTCCTTTCCAGTACTCTCCTTTTCCTCTCCTCCCCTTTGCTTTGCTTTCTTCTCCAGTCCTTTCCCCTGTCCTCCCCTCCTATCCTCTCTCATCCCCTGCCCTCCTTTACTCTTCACTTCTCTCCTCGCCTCCCCCTTCCAAACCTATCCTCTCCCCTCCCCAACTCTCCCCTACTCTGCTCCTCTTCCCTTCCTCTTCTCTCCCTTCCTCTCCACCTGCGTGCCGTCAGCACACTTGACTGACTGCCTGACCCCCTCGGCAGCGGAGCCGTGAAATATCGGAGAAACGACCCAATCACGTCCGGGTCCATCCACCCTGCAGGCTTGTCTCCCTCCTCAGACAGCCACAGGGTTAGGGGTCGGCCGTGTGCACCAACGTGGAGGAGAGGGAGAGAAAGAGGAGTGAGCTGGTGAGGGGATTGGGGGAATATTGATGCAGAAGAAAGCGTTTTTCTACTCTGGTTTGGTAATGACTGGGTGAGACCTGGGCCTCATTAGCAGACTGAGGCTGAGGTGAGGCTGGGGCGAGGGCTTGGTGGAGAGAGAGATAAATAAGGATGACAGAGAGAATGAGAGGAGAGAGATGTGTTGAACTGGTGTCTCAAAAGCAAGTTGACTTTAAAGGATGTGGGTCGTCGGCGAGAATGTGATGTACTCCTCCAAACTGCTCTCTATGAGTAACTGAACATCACTGCAGTGCTGACGTCTATGGTGGTCTTTGCCCTCTCCACCCCCCCCACTTCTCTCTTTATGTGATGACTGTAAGGGCTGACTCACCACCTAGCAATGTTGATTTTCTATCTGTCTGTCTGTCTGTCGGTCTGTCACAGGCATACTTTGTCTGACACACACAGACACACGTACAGCTCCCATTTCACACACTTAATGATATATCCCTCCAGAACAAAGATGCTAGCAAACACACACACACACACACGTGCGTGCACAGATGCTATGTTAACTGGTAGAGGGGTGATAAGGGTTTGCTCCTTGCAGGAAGGTCATTGTTCAGAAGAGCTCCCAAGAGCCCTCTTCACAAACAAACACACACACACACACACTTGGGAGCTGTAGACACACACTCCTTTCATCTGTCTTTGTTCGGTTTGGAATAAATAGCCCCATTATTCCCCTTCCCTCTTTCCCTCCCTTCCTCCCTCCTACCATCTTTCTCTCCCTTCCTCTCTCCCGTCCTCTCTCCATACCTGTCTCAGCCCATCAGCTGTTTGTCTCCTTCCCCTCCTAAAAAGGCTCTGCCCGTTTTCCATGGATCCCCACACACCCTGCCCATGACTCATCACCACCAACACCCACACACACACGCACGCGCGCATGCGCGCACGCGCGCACACAGACTCCTAACCATTTATAACGACAAGCTGCTGTGAGCACCATTGCTTCCAGAACTGTGAACTGTGAGAAACTGTATCTAAATGGAAAATGTCCCTTTGGTTCAGTCAAGGTCTCGGCTGACTGTGTGGTGTGTGTGAGTGTGTGTGAGTGTGTGTGTGTGTCTGTTAGGTTGCAGTGTTGATGCTATTTGCTGTCTGTCAGACCATTGGAGGAAGCCTTCAGGTTCACCTTGTACTTCTCCTGTTTCTCCTCCTCCTGTTTTCCTATTTTCCTCTGCCCTTCCCTCTCTCTCTCTCTCTCTCTCTCTCTCTCTCTCTCTCTCTCTCTCTCTCTCTCTCTCTCTCTCTCTCTCTCTCTCTCTTCTTCTCTCTCTTCGTGTACACCTCCATCTGCCTCCTTCCCTTTTCTGGCATGCATGATGAATTGTATTGACTACACAGCATGCATCTTAGTCACTGACATGCATACTGGGTGTGTGTGGTGTGTACTGTTTGAGTGTGTGTGTGTGTGTGCGTGTGTGTGTGTGTGTGTGTGTGTGGTGAGTAGATGTTTGTGTACTTGTGTGTGCACATACTTATGTGTATGTGCACACGTGTGCATGTGTGTGTGTGTGCATGTGTGTTTTTGGATATGTTGTAGTACAGACACTGCCTTGTAAGTATATTTCTCTCAAACATCAGCCCAGGCTGTCAACTCACTGAGCAGACAGACATTCAGACAGACATTCAGACAGGCAGACAGACAAGCAGACATTCAGACAGACAGGCAGATGGAACAGGGCATGATTCCAAATCCTGGATGACAAAGAGAAATATCAACTACAATTCCATGCTATATATTATTCAGTGGACACATAAGTGTTTGCAGTTAAGGGCCCTCCAATAGCGCATTCATATGCAATCAATTATTCAGCAGCACGATACTCCACCCCCCCACCGCCCAACTCACCTCCCCTGATTCATCCCCAACACTCCCTCCCCCTGGACGGACGAGGGCTGAGGAAACAGAAAGGCTGGGGCTAAGGACTGGTTTCTCCCAGCACACACACCACACACACACACACCGCACACACACACGTCCACACACACATCCACAAACACACGCCCACATTCCCAGCCTCAGCCAGCAGTCCAGGCCGACACTCCATCTTCAGCAGATTGGAGCTGCAGCATACGGCTGGAGTGCAGATAGCTGCAATTTGAGGCAATTGGACTGTAATGCAGACATGTACGAGGATCGCCGCAATTTCCACTCTGCCAGGCCCGGTCACTTTATTTGATGGCCCTCTCCTCTCTCTCTGTCTGCCTCCGGAACCGATCCTCTCCTCTTCTTTGGCATGCTCTTCCTACCTGCCTCTTGTGACTCCTCCTCTCCTCTCCTTTTCTTCTCACCTCTCCTCCTCCTCTCCTGTTCTTTGGCATGCATTCCTACCTGCCTCTTGTGACTCCTCTCCTTTTCTTGTCACCTCTCCTCCTCCTCTCCTCTTCTTTGCCACGTTCTTCCTGCCTGTGTCCTCTCCTCTTCTCTTCTTTCCTTTCTTCTCACATTTTATGGGTGGATTCTGCATATAAAGGGATGTCGAACAGCCACAGATGGGTGATTGGAAATGTGATTGAGGAATGATTGAATAGGTTGCCCAGAAAAAAAGGAACATCGTTTTATTTTGCTCTCAACACACACACACACACACACACACACACACACACACACACACCCCTGGCAAGTCCCCCTGCCCTGTGATTCACTCAAAATCACATTTCACCACAATAGGACTCCTTTGTGAAGAATCCTTTACTGTTTGTTGTGGAATATGTAGTGTAACAACAGTTCAGCTGTTAAAGTCTTACTCGGTTTTCCAAGAGGCCTTCCTGCATGATGAAAAGTTTGAGACAAATCTGGAAATGCCCCCCCTTCTCTCCTCTCATCTCTTGTCTGGGTTCTCATTAACGCAAGTACATATTTTTCTTCTGCTAGCTCCATGCGGAGATATCTGTAGTAACGTACTTACATAGACTCCATCTTGTCAGCTTTGGGGCAGTGATGCCAGATGTTTGAAAAGCATGTTGCTCTACTGAATGAAACATTTTCCTTTTCAGACCTTATCATCATGCAAGAAAAAAAGAGAGCAACAAACAGTTGCATGATCAAACATCACTGTTGCTTGGTACAGGAGGGTCATCAGTCATCTCCTAGCTACTAACTAGCTACCACCTACTACCATATACATTATATTTCTAGCTTCTCATACAATAGCTATTAGCTTCTATTATGATTCTAACTCCAAGCAACTACAGTAGCATTCAATTCCTTACTCCTTAGCCTTGCCCTCACCCTAGCTTCCTTTCATTTTGTGACCCAGCTTCTAAATTATTGCGTACTCCTGTCTTTTACCTATGTTTTTCATAAGTTACATAAGTGGTAACTTTATTCCACTATGAATGATCTCTCTCTAAAGAGACCATTTTTATCTATCCACCATTTTCCCATCTTTCTTATTTTTCTTTCGAGTAAACTAACTCTATCTGTGTGCTTCAATTCAGTAGTTCCTCAATAAGGTTTCGTCCGAATCCTTTATCCACCTGTGCCTTTCTTATTGTCAGTGGGGCATCATTTGCCCCTCCCTTGAAGCCACCAGAGTGGAATAGACCCTGATTGGTGGAAACACTCGCACCTTTGGTGTGTGTATGTGTGAGTTAATGTGTGTCCACTTGTGTGTTGGCTGATTCTCATTTCACAATATTGTGCAGTTAATGAAGTTGGCAGATTGTGTGAATGTATTAAAATCCTTTTGGGGTTTGTGTGCATGAGTGATTGTGTGTCTGTCAGTGTGTGTGTCTATGCACAAGTGTGTTAGTTTGTGTGTGTGTGTGTGTGTGTGTGTGTGTGTGTGTGTGTGTGTGAGTGCGTATATGTGTGTTGAGTGCCTGTGTGTATGTTTGTGTGCCTGTGTGTGTGCACTCATGTGTTTGAGTGCCTTAGTGTGGGTGTGTGTGTGTCTGTGTGTGGCCAGAAGATCATCAGTCTGTTGCCAGTCATATACCCATCAGGCTTCGACTGCTTTACTCATTTTGTTTTACCTGAGAGCCATGCTTGAATATTAATATGGCCTTCTCTCTCTGAATCACTGCCTGAAAACCCTGTCAGCTCCCTCAATATTTATCTGTCCTCCCCCTCCCTCCCTCCCTCCATCCCTCTCACGCTCTCCTCCTCTCATTCCCAGAGGTTAAATTCAGATGCTATCGAACCAGATAAGTTGCTACAGCTGCCTGCTAGTGACTAATTTGATTGTGGGTTTTTGATTGTGTCACTTGGGCACGGTTGCTGTGTTGCCGGGTCTTTCTGCTGCTGTTTGTTGCGTTGAGGACAGGGGTTAAGAGCAGACGTGAGATCTCGTCTCCTCCACTGATCTGTCTATCAACGCACAAATGACTGTAGGACGCAGATAAGCACAGGTGGATTTAGGAAGTGCAGAAAGTGTGATTGCGTTTGAGTGTGTCGTATGTACTTGTGTATTTTTGCAAGCGTGCATATTTTTGTTTAAATGGGTTTTTGTGTGTATGTGTGTTTGAGTGTGTAGTGTGTAAGTGCCCTTGTGTATTTGCGTGTGTGTGTGTAGAAATGTGTGTGTGTGCTGGACACTCACTCACTTTGCATACTAGTAATTGTGCCTCCACTCTGCCTTTCCTTTGCCCCCTCATGCCAGCAGTAATGTACTCCAATTACGGCAAGCAGACTGTTTTTTTATTTTGGGGGGGGGGGGGGGGGGGGGGGGGGGAATGGGGGGAATGGGGGCGGGTAGAGGGATGTATGAAGGTCAAAAAAGTTTTTTGAGGAGAGATGGAGGACAACTGGAAAGGAATCTATGAAGTGGATCATCATGCTTCCATTAATGTATTTATAGCTTTCTAGTGTGTCCTGTACATGTTTGAAAGAATATCATGCTTGGGATGGATTTCTAACATGTAATTTTTTTTCCCGTGATGGAAACCACCAGCAAACACACGCACACACACACACATCGAAGCTCATTAATGCCTCAGGCTTGCTGTACGGTAGCAGTTCCCCACTTCTCTCCAGCTTCCAGCCAGACCCTCCTTAGAGAATTGCAGTTTCACCTTCTTTGCTAGAAATGCTCAGACTGTCACCCTGACTGCACAGGGCTGGGGCACTGGTGAGATCTCTCCCAACCAGCAACTTAAGATTATGTTTAGTAACACGCTGTGGGCCCTAAACATGGGCCCTTCAGGATCAAGATCTGTTCAAATCGGAGCCAAAAGTTCATTGTGACACACGGGTGGGATTGTGCATTGGGAGTCTACTGAAGTGCTGATCTTCTAAACTATCTGATTGGTCCAGAGAAGGGCTAGTTGTTGGTATAAAGAAGTGTGCACAATTAACAAATGTAAGGTAAATCACTAATATATTTAACATAACTGGAGGAGGGTGTTTTTCCATCTCCCTGCCTAGGTTTATGCAATAACATAGTAGGGATCATACAGGATATCAATCCCCATGTTGACATGAAATTAAATCAAACTTAGGGTACAGCCCTTTTAGCAAGGAATGTCACATGGCTTCACAGAGGCCCTTAACCCTGTAAAACCCAAACATAAATGATGATGTTGTAAGAGTCTTCTGATGAAGATAAAGAAGGATTAATTCAAAAAATATGTTTTTGTCAGTTTTTAGGAAAACTTTATTGAGTTTCCCTAAGCAAATGCTGAAATTCTGCTCCCAACTAGGCCCAACGTTTACATTTACATTTAGTCATTTAGCAGACGCTCTTATCCAGAGCAACTTACAGTAATTACAGGGACATTCTCCCCGAGGCAAGTAGGGTGAAGTGCCTTGCCCAAGGACACAACGTCATTTGGCACAGCCGCGAATCGAACCAGTGACCTTCGGATTACTAGCCCGATTCCCTAACCGCTCAGCCACCTGACTCCCTACGTTGGGCCTAGTTGGGAGCAGAATTTCAGCATTTGCTCTCAAACTGTCAGAATAAATACACAAAACAACTAATGGTTACATGTATAATAATCACCCAACATTCATATTTTGATGAATCAGAATTTATAAAAAATAAATAAAACTGGATAAATATTATAAAAACAGAATGTAAACTTCAAAGACCCCGGGGTCCACTGTTCACGTGCAATGGTAGTCCCAAAAGCAGTTCCTTTCCTCTGAAAAGCAGAGACGGAGATTGCACTTTTTGCAGAGCGTATTAGAATATACTTTCATGCAGTGTCTGCAGCGTCCTCTCGTTGTCTTCACCGGAAATGTGCGACCATGTCCCTGCGCACATCCGTTGGTGGTTCACATGCCCTCTAGGCTGGGACCCCATTTGGTGGACCCCCATTACCTGAGGATGGTCTCTTCTGAGCAGTCACAGGTCTCTGAGGTGTCACAGTTATCGATGTCAAAGGGCTCCCACTGGCTGAAGATAGCCGCCCTCTCCTTGGTGTGTTGACAGCTGTGTTTGTCAGGATGAGAGAGGAAGCTAGTTGCGCCTGAAACAGTCTTCTGTTTCAACATATTTTTCTTGGGAATATTGAGAGCCTTGCAGACCCTTGTGCTGCCTTCAGGTCACATGACCCAAAGGTTCATAACGAGCCATCGTTGTGTTTACCCAATTTTAAATATATTAAAAATATTTTTCTTTTAACCTTCGCAATGTGGGGGGTCTGAGACAGCCCAACGGTTAAAAGAAAATGCTTCACTTTATTTTTGTATGCGGTAAAGTTGTCGCAATACGACGGTGGGTCACAATGACTGATGGGTCAGAATGACCCGAAGATAACACAAGGGTTAAATCAGCACTGATTAAAAACTGATTAACTGATTAAAACTCAGGCCCCGTTTATACAGAGGAAAAACGCATATATATTCATGCGGTTTGGCCTTTCATTTACACGAAAACAGAGGTTTTATCACAGAAAACGATCATTTCTAAAAACTCCGGCCAAAGTGGAGATTTCTGAAAACTTTTTGTGTTTGCGTGTGCACTAGGTTAAACAGAGTTTTAGGTTCTCAAACGTCACAGTATGCGACTAAAAATGCATCACGTCATGTGAGCGTCCTGTTTGCTATGAGAGGCCGTATAGGCCATAATTCATACTTGGTCTCACATACACGCCATGACCTCACATATATACCATTATACTCTCACATATATACCATTATACTCTCACATATATACCATCATACTCTCACATATATACCATTATACTCTCACATATATACCATTATACTCTTGCACATAAACTACTTGGTCTCACATACAACACCATAACCTCACATATATACCATTATACTCTTACATATATACCATTATACTCTTGCACATAAACTACTTGGTCTCACATACAACACCATAACCTCACATATACACCATTATACTCTCACATATGTACCATTATACTCTCACATAAACACTATTATACTCTCACATATACACCATTATACTCTCACATATACACCATTATACTCTCACATATACACCATTATACTCTCACATATACACTATTATACTCTCACATATACACTATTATACTCTCACATATACACCATTATACTCTTGCACATAAACTGGCATACTCTCTTACACACACAAAAATACCCTCTTATATGCACCATCATACTAAAGTATGACAATATATGCAAGAGACAAATAGTATGTGTGAAACAGAATGTTAGTATATGTACGAGAATAACAGGATGTGTAAGAGAGAATACTTGTCTATGTAAGAGAGAATACTTGTCTATGTAAGAGAGAATACTTGTATATGTGAGAGAGAATACTTGTCTATGTGAGAGAGAATACTTGTCTATGTAAGAGAGAATACTTGTCTATGTGAGAGAGAATACTTGTCTATGTGAGAGAGAATACTTGTCTTTGTGAGAGAGAATACTTGTCTTTGTGAGAGAGAATACTTGTCTATGTGAGAGAGTTTGATTGAAAAGGAAGTAGTACTGAATTCTCAGTTCCTGATTGGCTTACACATGAAGAAGGATTTGGGGTAGATGTAGCTAACGCCCACCTTCCCTATCAAGACGAGACTGAGTGACATGACAAGATGGATTCATTAATAACATTTTGCATACTCCAAATCCTGCGGCGTCATTGTCAGAAATGTTGTATCAAAGACGACAGCCATACACGGGGGCTGTTTCTAACGCTAACGTTGACAATGAAATGCGCCGGCTCTTCAGACCTGGATCAGGTGCATCAAGGAGCGGCAGCAGCACTCTGTCAGGAGCTAGTCTTAATGCCAGCCAAGTGATGGCGCAAACCCAATATCAAACTCCGCAGTATTTCGGTTAAGACTAACTCCTGACAGAGTGCTGCTGCCGCTCCGTGATGCACCTGATCGAGGTCTGAAGAGCAGGCGCATTTCATCGTTAGCGTCAGAAATAGCCACTGTGGATGGCTGTCGTCTTTGATTCCAACATTTCTGACAACGATTCAAGCAAATCCTCAAAAAAACTCAAATGTAGAATTACATAGTTGTTTAGGAAGCTATACCGACCCCCACTACTTGAGTCAAAAGTCCTAGATCAGTTTTTCAATTGATGAAACAAACTATCATTTAAATTAAATGCCTGTGTGAATACCGTCCCGTGGCACTGGGGTTTTAACCGTTGACGTCTTTAATTAGTCGAGTGGTCTTTACACCCTTGGCTACTAACCTAAGCTTCAATGCCACAACCTGAATTTGATGTAAATCTGTTCACAACATTTTCCAGTTGGGACTTTTAGGATCCTATTTGAGTGTAGGCCCCTATGCACGATGAGTGCCCGCACCCATTCACTGCAACGAAATAGCTTCATGGATCCGACTCGGAATCTGAGCTTAGAGACGCTTGACAAAAAATGTGTTTGGCGTGTGGTGCGTTTTGGAATTGTTAATGTGATGTGTTCCCATCGTATTTAAGACGAAATAGTTTACAAAGAAGAGGTTTGTTAATGTGACTGTATACATATCTCACTCATACTGGCTAATCAGCTAACATGTTAAAGTAGCCTAGTCTACATCCAAAGTCGCCGTCGTGAAACTAGCCTCTTTTTCACAAAAAGCTTCGAGGTAAAATTAAACCTTTAAAAACGTCTACATTTAGCCAATATTATTGTGCACAATTATTTTAGTATAGTTAATATGTAATTTAATTCCATAATTTCCCCAGGAATAACTGTAAAAACGTATTTCAGGAACGGGTCTGTCCTCCCTACAATAACGCCGCAGCATTTGGAGTATTCAAAATGTTATTAATAAGTCCAATGGCTTCATTAAGCCGCCCACTCTCTGCCATCTTGCCATGTCACTCAGTCTCGTCTTGATAGGGAAGGTGGGCGTTAGCTACATCTACCCCAAATCCTTCTTCTTCATTTGTAAGCCAATCAGGAACTGAGAATTCAGTACTACTTCCTTTTCAATCAAACTGCCTTCCGTTTCAATCAAACTCTCTCACATAGACAAGTATTCTCTCTCATATAGACAAGTATTCTCTCTCACATAGACAAATATACTCTCTCACATAGACAAGTATTCTCTCTCACATAGACAAATATACTCTCTCACATAGACAAGTATTCTCTCTTACATAGACAAGTATTCTCTCTCACATAGACAAGTATTCTCTCTCACATAGATAAGTATTCTCTCTTACACATCCTGTTATTCTCTTACATATAGTAACATTCTGTTTCACACATACTATTTGTCTCTTACATATATTGTCATACTTTAGTATGATGGTGCATATAAGACGGTATTTTTGTGTGTGTAAGAGAGTATGCCAGTTTATGTGCAAGAGTATAATGGTGTATATGTGAGAGTATAATGGTGTATATGTGAGAGTATAATGGTGTATATGTGAGAGTATAATGGTGTATATGTGAGAGTATAATGGTATATATGTGAGGTCATGGTGTGTATGTGAGAGTATAATGGTGTATACGTGAGAGTATAATGGTGTATACGTGAGAGTATAATGGTATATATGTGAGAGTATAATGGTATATATGTGAGAGTATAATGGTATATATGTGAGGTCATGGCGTGTATGTGAGACCAAGTATGAATTAAGTCCTATACGGCCTCTCATAGTTTGCAGTTAGTTTGCTTACTGATTATGGATGCTGTTACGGTGGTGCTCATTTATGCGTTAATGCAAACCCTTTTGGCCTGTTTGTATTTACAAACACAACTGATTTTTATATCGACGAGCAGAGGCGAAGATTTTGAGAATTGTGATTGGTTTGCATGGCTTTATCCTTCTCGTTACACTGCCGCCTACAGGTATGGCATAGTTATGATGGCGCTCGGGGGCGTATTTATGCAGGTTCATGTAAACAGAAACATATTTATGAAAACGAAGGGTCAGAAATATTTGTTTCTGTAAATACCCGGCTATGTGTAAACGTGGCCTCAGTAGGAGCAGTTCAGTGAGATATCCGCTCCTCAAGAGATGGTTGTTGATGCAGAAGATGCCAACCTTCTAGTCGGAGACAATTTTCCAATGGATCAGAATACGTTTCACAAATAAATAGACGATGGATAGTCTGACTTGCAGAGGATTAGCAGCATCCTGTAGGAACGATACAAAAGAGGGGGTCAGATGGCTGAGCGGTTAGGGAGTTGGGCTATTAATCAGAAGGTTGTTGGTTCGATTCCCGGACGTGCCAAATGACGCTGTGTCCTTGGGCAAGGCACTTCACCCTACTTGCCTTGGGGAGAATGTCCCTGTACTTACTGTAAGTCGCTCTGGATAAGAGCGTCTGCTAAATGACTAAATGTAAATGTAAAAGACTGCATGGAGGAGCTGTGGATGGTGCAGGGAGAACATGTGTGTCCGTGTCCGTGTCTGTGAATGTATGCAGTATTTATAGACCTTAAACTAACACACCTGCAGTTGAATCTGACATCAGCTGATGAAGTAACGCGTGGCCCTGCTAGAACTATCTTTGCCCATGCAGTACTGGTAAAGGAACGTTTGGAGAAGAAATGGAAAACGTGTTTGGGGCCATTGTTCTCCAAAGACTGCCGGGTAAATTCTCCGGTAGGCTAACCTGTATGTGAGGCACAACACCGTTGACTCCCATCACTCCAGGGGTGGTGCTCTCTATTATTCTAGAAGCCTCATGAAGGCTTCTCGGAACAAAGCCTATTAAACATGCAGTAGGGATCATGAGAGAAGCTCAATTATTCACACCAGGATTCTGGCTCTCAACCACCCCCCCCCCTCCCCACGCACACACACGCACGCACACACACACACGCTACACCTATAAGTTGAAATTGTACTCTGTGGCCATTTGCAAACGTAGCGTTATCAGCGCCATAGCCAACCCGCAGAAAGCGCATGCTGTGATACTTCGGTTTAACCAAACCTGCAGGTCATCGGGTAATCAGCGCCATTCTCCGACCACTATACCATAAATTGCGAGCATTTAAACACGCAATTGAATGGGCCTCCTTCTCTCTTTATATCATGGATCAGCCACCAAAGTCAAAGTAGCGAAAACAAAGATTTAGTGATAACGAAATTGATGTGCTTGTTCATGAGGTAACAGCGAATTTAAATATTACACAAGGCTGGAATTCCACACCGACACAAAATCTGGACCGAACTGACAAATTCCAATAAGTCAGTGCAGCATGTTTGTACATACCTCGCCATACTTTTACACGCACGTTGCAAAACAAATGCGCCTGAAGTGGGCGCAAAACGTTAGTACATGAGGCCCTGAGTGTCTCTCTTACTTTCATAAAGGAAAAGGATATGGGGAGAGACACAGGCAGAATGTCACGTGTGTGTGTGTGTTTGTGTGTGGTTTAAAGTATGGGGTGGTGACTCGATGCTGGTTTAATCACCGCTTGTCATCGTGTGAATGTGACCTGCCAGTTGGGTTGGCAAGAACACTAAAGTACACACAGCCCACTCCCTCTCTCTCTCTCTCTCTCTCTCTCTCTCTCTCTCTCTCTCTCCCTCTCTCTCTCTCCCTCTCTCTCTCTCTCTCTCCCTCTCTCTCTCTCTCTCTCGCTGTGTGTCTCACAAAACAAACACACACATACACCATTTGATGAGAAACTGTGACCATGATAAGGAGGAGTAGTCTGTACTTATCAGGCTAAATAGGGTGTATGCGTTGGCGTGGACGCTAGCTGGCTGCAGACCAACTCCAACGCGCTGCTAAAACACGAAAGAGCCTGCTCATGTTAACTGTGAACCTAATAAGGTTTAATTACAGAACCACCAAACATCCCGCCCTCTAATTGGCCACGTAGATCCCACGCAGTCACAAGATTCGGCATCCAGCCTCAGATCGCTGATCTTCCCTGGGAGCTGAGAAGGGGAGGGGATGTCTTATGGATTAACTCAGTGTTTATCCTTTATGGGGTAACTTGTTTACTGCTTCAGAGTCAAGCTCATAAATCCTGCTTCCTGTTGGTTTTAGTGGCAGCGGCTGCGGCGCTCTCCATGGTGCTGAACCGACAGTCCTTGGAGCATCGTGTGTCTGTCTGTGTGTGCTTCTGAAACTTTCGAAATCCATAGACCCTATTATAAGAGGTCAGTTTGTCTGTCTCAGCCCTCTGTTTTCCCCACAACCTCTCTCTCGCTTCCCCTCTCGCCACCAGTCTGTCTCTCCTCTTTTCTCTCAACCTCTCTCCAGTGTGTCTCTCTCTGCTAATGGCACCATTAGACATACACTGCTGCTCCGTCTGCTCTGTGAACTACAGTGGTTATTTCTCTCTCTTTATCTCTCTCCCTCTGTCTCTCTCTCTCTCTCTCTCTCTCTCTCCCTCTCTCTGTTTCTCTCTGTTTTTCTCTCTGTCTGTCTGTCTGTCTCTCTGTTTCTCTTCCTCTCTCTCTCTCTCTCTCTCTCTCTCTCTCTCTCTCTCTCTCTCTCTCTCTCTCTCTCTCTCTCTCTCTCTCTCTCTCTCTCTCTCTCTCAATTCAATTCAATTTAGTTTTATTAGCATGACAGTCATTACAAACGTATTGCCAAAGCAAGAGGTACAACAACAGACAACCATAAATCAACAACACAAGGAACGACAGCCAGTATTGTCCAGAACATGTGGCAACAACAAAGCGTCAAGAACAGAAAACAACAATTTGCAAGACAAAGTGACAATGAAACCCAAAATCAAAACAAAAACAGCCAAAGTGAATAGCTACAGTGAAATGGACAACACATATTACAAATAGAAGGCAACACTTCAAGGCTGGTCACACTACACTCAGGTTTTCCCTCATTTCATGGCACTCTTTAAGACATCGTCCCGACAGGGGGGCTGTGTGTCCCTCTCCTAAGAGTACTTTCTCTCTCTTTGTCTCTCTCTGTCTCACTCTCTCTCTTTCTGCTTCTCTCTCTCTCTCTGTTTCTCTCCTTGTTTCTCTGTTTCTCTATCTTTGTCTCTGTCTCTTTCTCTCTCTAACTGTATGCCTCTCTCTCTCTCTCTCTCTCTCTCTCTCTCTCTCTCTCTCTCTCTCTCTCTCTCTCTCTCTCTCTCTCTCTCTCTCTCTCTCTCTTTCTCTCTCTCTCTCTCTCTTAGTCTTTCTCTGTCTCTCTGTTTGTCTCTCTCTCTCTCTCTCTCTCTCTCTGTCCTTCTCTGTCTCTCTTTCATCAGAGATGACCCCTGACCTTGACCATGTAAACACCCAAGAGTGTCATCTGTATCAATGCCTGTCAGTCATCTCACAGCTGCAGATACAACTGAGCCCCCCCCCCCCTTCCCTTTCCCCCATTCCTCAACTTCAAACACCCTGCTGGTGTCATCAGTCTCGCCAGGTCTGGGTGCTGTTTTGTTGACGATGGAGAACAAATACCGTAAATCTGGGGAAGAACTCTGCTTTACCATGTGGAACAAAGTCTTACTGTAACCTGACTAGCGAATGCTCGTCTTTGAGTGAGATGGTTCAATAGATTTCTGTGTAGGTAGTAGGTGGAGTGGAAGCATTCAGTCTGGATGTGGAAATACTCAAGCTGGGTAAATGATATAGCTCTAGATTCTTCTTGTGCCTTTTTTTATCATAGAGACACTCACATCTCTCACAGGACAGAACAGAAGGACAGAAAGGGTTGAAATGTCTCTCTCCTCTCCTATTCCCCCCCTCTACTCGTTTCTACTCGTCTTATCTCTCCGCTCCTCGACGCTCTCTAGCTGCCTCTTCTACTCCTCAATCATGTCCTTTCTTCTTCCCTCCTCTCTCCTTCCCTCCTCTCCCCTTCCCTCCTCTCCACTCCACCATGGACACACTAAAGCAGGAATATTTGATGGCGTCAGATTGCTGCGGGGTTTGGAATCGGGGCGACTCAGCATCTTTTCGTGTCTTTACAGAAACCCAGGGGGATATATTTCAATTGAAAAGGAAATAATATGTATTAATTATACTTATGCTAAACTGCTGTATCTTCAATGAGGCTGTAGTTGCCCAGGGGAGGGGTGGAGGGGGAGCTGGGGGGGGCTAACGTTGATCAAACAGCCCCTCCCTCCTCCTCCTCCTCCCAGATCATTATGCCATGTTAGAGAGCCCTGAAGGAATAGTTTTGACTCTAGCAGCTTACCACTGAGCAAACAATCCTTGCGAATTTCTTCTCCAGCTCCTGTAGTCTTTAAACTCTATACTTGGCCTCGCAATCGCTGTTGGATCCACAAACTCTATCTATCAGTCTGTCTATTTGTCTTTATCTGTCTGTCTATCTGTCTTTATCTGTCTTTCTCTGTCGGTCGGTCTGTCGGTCTGTACCACTGTCTGTCTGTACCTCTGTCTGTCTGTCTGCCTGCCAGTATATCGATTCATCATTCTCTCACATTTTTTCTCGATCTCGATCTCACTCTTTCTCTCTCTGTCACACACACACACACACCAACGAAAGAACTCACGCACTTAAAGCGTACGCGCTGTCTGAATGTAAATGAACAGGCAGGTAGTACGTTTTGGAGAGAAGTGGAGAGAGTTCAGAGGTGTGGCAGTTAATCAGAAGTTTCTCTTCCTCTCCTCTCAACATACGACGTCAGTCCCGGCCGCATCGCAGAAGGGCGCACAAGTTCACCATGCACCTGTCTGCGTTTTGCCCCCCTCTGCTCCACTCCTTTGAAGTCTGTTGGAAGCCACCGACAGTGCACCTTTCAGTAGACATGTGTTCAAAGACGCCCCCCCTCGATCAGCCCGCGCTGGTGAAGGGCTCCTCTCCTCCGCCTTTATATCCCCCCCCCTCCCAGCACCTCCCCCCCCCCCCACCTTACCCCACTCCTCTCCTCCATCTCCTCAGGAGCCCACCCGCCCCATCCTTCTTCCTCTCGCTTCGCCTCTCCTTCACTATCTCCCCTTCGCAGAGCGAAAAAGTAACGACTGGGTGAGGGAGAGAAGGAGAGAGAGAAGTAGAAATGGAATGAAAGGGAGGAATGATGGTGTGGTCTCGAGTGGTGGCCCGCAGCCTCTCAGAGGGAGAAAAGCATTATGAATAATTAAGCCGCAAAAGAAGTGGCAGAAAAGATGAAAAAAAAGTTTAAAAAAAACCCATCTCTCTCCGTTTTGGAGGAAGTATATTTTTTTCCCTCTGCCCTTTGGCACAATGTCAGGCCACGAGGAAGATCAACCTGTTCCCTAAAAGCATTGCTTCTTTTTACCCTACACACTTTCCAAATCAAAGCAAATAAATCATTAATATTGGAACCTTTTAGCTGCACGACAGAGACTTCCTGCTGAGATCCTTTACATTTTTAATCACAAGACATTGATGTCGCTCTCATTAGCTGTTAAACCACATTTGAGCAACACAAATCTCTTGCGGTAACAGTTTAATCAATGTCAGCCTCTCTTTCCCTTTTTGTCTGTGTAACTCAACGCATCCCACACACAGTAGGCCCTCTCGGAAAAAAACACAAAAGAAACAAATACAAGTACTTTAACAGTCCAAACAAGTAGCGTTTGTCCGCTGCCCTAGAAATGGTGAAGATCCGAAATGAGTTATGGATTGCCATGACCCAATTTTAATAAGGTAATTGGGGATATATTTCATTTTTAGTGTGTCATTTTTCACCGCCTCGTTACTCTGGTGACAAAAGCGTGGTGGTGTTCCCAGTTGTGTATTTATCTGTTCTATATTTAAAACAGGGTTGGTGAGATGGCTCTCTGTAGAGAAGGGTTGCTCCCAGTACGACTGATGATCTCTGATCGAGAACTTCTGAGATATTAGTTCACTCCCTCTCTCTCTCTCTTCTCCCTTCTCTCTCTGTCTGTGTAACTCACTCCCTCACCCTATGTCTGTCTGTGTCTCTCACCTTATTTGTCTTTATCTATCTATATGTCTGTCTGTCTGCAACTGGCCATTTGTATACATTTCTATGAATCTTTCTCTACCTCTCATGTCATAGGTCCTCTTCCTCACCCTTCCCAATGTACTGTGACATCCTGACTGTCAAACACTGACATCACACAGACCCTCCAAACTAATCAACAGGATACCAGGCCTGACTGGACCACAAGTGTCCGGATCCCTGCTTGTTTCACCGCACACAAACCAGTCCCTTAGAGCCCGCATGGGGGCCGCCTCCTCGCTAAGCCAGGTGGTGGTGTCGATGTTGAGCTTGCTTGCTTGTGGGGGGAAGAGACGTGTTGGGTTTTGAGGACAGAGAAGCACATCTCCTCTTCATCTGACAGCGATGTTGGAGCAGACTGTGAGGGAAGGCTTGTGGAATGACAGAAGATGTCAACGACAGAAGTCATGAAGGGAAACAGAAAAATGGCATGTCAGAAGTGCAACTGGTTTATAAAGAAGCACCAAGTGATACACAAACTGACTATTTGGGTGTTCATGTGATCATTGACATCGCTCGAAGCCTTGGATGACATCAGAAATAGAACTGGTAACCTTGTTCATTGTGTATTAGCAGTTTGACAATATTGTGCTGCACAAATGGTGTCTATTGTTCGAGAGAGCCCACTGTAAAGCACAGCTTCTCTGCAGCGGAACACAAGAACCCACCGCTGAGCCCACTGTCCCCAGAAGATGGGTTATTGTTGTCAGGAATGGTGCAACGTGTGTTCCGAACACTGAGGGACTTGGGAGTCCTGTGTTGTTTTTGAAATCCCTGTAAAAAGGTTCTGAATGGAACCTGCGAGTGTTGTTGCGGAGCCCCCACTCAGAGTTATCAACAGACGCGACGGACAGTCCACTCGTACGCCCCTGCTTCAGTCGCCAGCTGGGAGTGTGTCTCTTTTCAAAGACAACTTGTCATGCTGTTGTGCTAACATAGATGGTAAAAGTTAATTCGGTGATAGTAAAAACAGCTCTTTGATTCAAAGTTTTTGAAGACAACTTTGGAAGAAGGCATTGAATTGTGTGCCCGTAAATGCACATGACAAAATAAACACAAAATTTGTTCTGGTTAGTTTATTCGACGGTTACATTTCTTTTTTCTATTCGAACATGTGACATGACTTATCATGCAGTGTGTTCATGTTATAAGTTCCTGAAAGAAATGAGGGCATGATATGGAATGGATTACCATTGCATCAAATCAGACTTTCTTCTTCTATCTCACTACAGTAGCTTCATCACATGTTCCTTCATCAGCCATATTCTTCTCGATGTGATTAGTCATGCCAGTCAGGAAAGCAGACGCCTGCATTCCACACCGCCAACCGCCCCCCCCCCCCACCCCCGCCACCCCCCCACGCCCGAGTCGTGAGAAATCTGGAATCAAAGCCAGAAACGAGAAATTAAAGACACCTTTGTTTGATAAGTTTGTCTCTCTAGTCTGACTCTTCACCTTGACCACGCCAGTCCTCCCAGAATTCCGTCTGGGTGTCTGAATAGCCAATCAAGGCGAGGAGGAGGGGAGTTGATCTCCTCGTGGAGCAATCAGTATGGTAATTCTAGTGCCAATCCTGAAAAAACAACAACTCTAGTTCGGTGATGAGAGACGTTTAAATAACCCAACAAAAGCATTTAATTAACGTCCTTCCTCACCTGAGCGTTTATGTTTTAACTGGAGTGGAGCTCTTTGTTGTTTGAGACCATCTCCCATTTTAATTATTTCAAATCACTGTCTGGTACAGATTCTCATGGGTTTAATTAGGCTAAATTAAAACTATGTAAATTCAGACTGGAAGCGTCAGGGTTTGAAAATAGAGTTGTGTTGTGTCGGCCATATTTATTCTTTATCTTTACGCTAAAGTGAAAACATTCCTTGTCTTCCTTTTGAAGTTTGCTCACAGCCACTTAGGCAGGTTTCCCTCGAGGGCCCAGCTGATGTTGACCACTAAAGTCTCACAGCTGGGAGCGTGGCTTGTGTGAGTTTCTGTGTGTCAGTTCCTGTGCATGTATGATTATGTGTTAATTTTGTCTGTGCATGTGCATAATTTCTGTGTCTGTGTGTCTAGTTGTGTGAAATGGCTTTAGAATCTTCTGTTGTTCCTTGAACATAAAGAGGAATACCTCTTGTTGGGCGACACTACAGTAAACCCAAAATACATAGACAGAGAGGAATAGAGTGAGTTACAGAGGGAGACAGATACATCAAAGTGAGTCAGAAAGTGAAAGACAGAGAGCTAGAGGAATACTACACACACCCAATCAATGTGGAATTCTAACAGCAGGATGCGTGAGGAGTTGGAGTTTGGCCTAACGTGTGTGTGTGTTCCACATGCTCCAACCACAGGCTCCCAAAACAATTCTGCAGGTCGGCCATGCACTCAACAGCACTCGGCTCATCCAATCCAAACCTTGCTGAGTCGCTGTGGGTGGCTGGCTTTACCCCCGTTTTAGAGAGTTTGAGTCCCCTCGAGCTACGTGGGAAAGTGGGAAACCCCACGGTGGTTTCACCTCCCCTCTCTTCTCTCAGGCCGTCCTGAGGTAGACAGCGTGTCAGGAGCTGGATGCCACGCTGGAGGCAGCGCTCCCTACTGTTTGACTAGGTGCACTGCGTGACGAAACCGCGTGCCCGCGCCGAGTTGTGCGTGTCTCCTCCGGCCGCACCAGCTGTCGTTCTCTCATCCCTCTCTCTGTGATCAGGGGAGGAGAGGCTCCGGCCCCCAGGAAACATGACCGCTCAAACAGCGGGGGAAAGCACCGAGAACGGAGGGGCGGAGGGAGGGATGGCAACCTTTTCCTTCAGCGTTCTCTCTTTCTGTTGTTTCTGTCTGTCACTCCCTCTTTCGCTCTCTCTCTCTACCTCTTTTTCTCTGTCACTTCTCTTTCTTTTCTCTCAATTCATTTCAAGTCAAGTGCTTTATTGGCTTGAGGTATTTCAAATATTGCCAAAGCAAACATATTGTGCGTTATACATACGAACAAACATACATGTACATCTACATATAATACGCTCATGAATCTCTCTGTCTTTACAGTTTTATACAAGGCATTGTTCAATACTTAAATTTTCAAAACTCTTCAGACAGCGAGTACAACAGTAGTCTGTGTGGGCTAAACTGTGGATGACTTTTAATTGCTTTGGCAAAAAATGCATTCATTGATAACATCATTCAAATCACGTGAATTGTTTTCTCACTCACAACAACCACAACAAACAACCACCAAAACTGTGTGCCCACAAGCTATTTGCATATGTTTACATACTATTGGCAAAACTGTTAAACTTAAAGGGGTCATTGACTGTTTTTTTTGGGTATTTCACACTGTTCCTTAAGGTCTCCGAATAGGGTATGTAACATTGGTTGGGCTGAAAATGGCCCGGGTGCTATGCCCCCTGATGCATCCTGTGAAATAGCACTAGAATGAAAAGCTAGGTTTTCTCCTTTTATGGTCATGAATATATAGATGAGCTGCGCACTGATTGGTTGGTTTACAACGAGCGAAGCTACGGAGCAAAGATGCAACACAGCCAACAGCACTCACTGAAACATCGAAGGTGGAGACTTGAAATGAAAACGTACAAATAAATCTATTGTGTCTACATAACACTTTTTTCAACAGATTGACTTGAACGTTGTTTCCACTTCTGTTGTCGAAGCAAACGGGATCGACTTAGGTGGGTAATGTTAGCACTACAGCTTAGCAAACAAACTATCGTGATTCAACTCAGCTTCAGTTAGCTCTAGCTATCTTGCTGAAAAATAGATATGGAAAAACATGCATCTTGAATTGACAAGGTAAAATCGGTTTTGCAATCAATGACTCTGAATCAGAATCAGAATCGGAATGGGTTGTATTCGCCATGAAAGTTTGCACAGACAAGGAATTTGCTTTGGCAAGAAGGTTCAAACATTAAACATATAGGAATCTCAAATTTAAATATGAGGACTAACTATACTAAGGGTGCATAACTAGCAATACTAAGTGGAATTAGAATTAAAATAAACTATACAATAAAATATAAAATAAAATATAAGTACTCCTTTAAGTTCTTAACCTAACATAACATTTAATAGCAATTTGCTACATTTCTACAGTAATACTGCATTGAAATTCCAAATCAAAATGAAATACTATCTAAACAATTACACAAACTGTAGCTGAATCCTGAATGACTGAATACTGGTTGCCTGGACATATCAACTGAAGACTGTCATGGAAGGAACAGGCATGCCAAAAGGTTTTAGCCTAGGTGTGTTTCCCAACATGACTTAAGATGTGATGTGGATGAGAACCTGTGGCAAAATTCTGATGACAGGGCTGCCTAGTGTTGCTACTGTATCAGTAGATGGTGTACAAATTACTGTATTGTATTTTGGAGTCACTCAATGTCAAAAAATGAAATACAACATATTGACGCATATTGCGTCATGTCCGATTCATTCCTGTAATATATACTGTAATGAATTCTAAACAGTAGACTGGTGTCATTTTTGATTTGTAAAGAAAAAGATAACATGTACTGCTACCTGTTCAATCAGGAGAGACCTGGGATGAGTGAAAGATGTTTATTACAGACTAATAAATGTACTATGGTGTTTGGAGCTTGAACCCCACGGGGAATTATATAGATCAACGGGCGCCTGTCCAACGCCCGAAGAAGAATCCCCCACGGAGTCCAGACACTGGTGGCGGCAGCCGACGACCAATCGAGCCGAAGACTGAGACAGGAACCGAGCGGCGACGGGGTGGTGGAGGGTCGCGCACTTGATAGCATGGACAAACTACACAGGGAGAGAATCATATTTAAAGGCACGGATCATGTGACACCATTAATTGATAGCGGGAGCGCTAAACGACCTGAACCCTAGTGACCGCCCGACCAGGGAACGGGGGGAAGGTAGGGCGTTCTTAGCGGGGGGAGTGAGTAGTGTACACTACGATTAAGCCCGAGTGCAGAGATCGGTCTTGCCTGACTGAACTTGCGCAAGCTTCATTAGTATCATGTTTTTTAGGTCAAAGTTTTATGAGTGACGGTGTCCTTGTTGGGTGACAACCTTTGCTTGTGTTATGGAAGAAGTAGTTGATATGAGGCAGTATGAAGTGTTTTGGTTGATTTAGTGCATTTTGGTTGCTGTGACATGAGTAATTAAAAGTAGGTCCTACTGTAAAAAACTGTAATGAAGCATATATGGTCTCTCTGGATTTTCCAACCTTTATTCAGGACTAGATCAAAGCCAATTCATCTCAAGCACTTCCAGGAAATACGATGAGATTCATCATTGAAAAGAAGGACATGCAACGTTTTATAGAATTACAGAATTTCATTGAACCTTAAAGAGCAGATTGAAATATGATGGCTTTCTTCCAGTAGTGGAGTGGGGAGCCTCTAGCTCATTAGAGCAGCATAATGAAGCACTGTTGTACCTAACTAGCACACACTGCAGTTACTTTCTCTGTCTGTCTTTCTGTCTTTTCCCTGTGTCTGTCTCTCGAAGTATTAGAGGCGTGTGCGGTGTCGAATTCCCACTCCCTGACTTTGGAGTCAGGGAGTGGGAGATGTCTATAGACAAAGATACACACACACCCTTAAAGATCTGACATGCTCACATCTTAATTCTCATCATGTGTACAGATATGGTCTTTAGAAAGTGACCAGGTTCTGCAGGGACGGGACTGTGTGTTTCTTTTTTTGGCCCTCTGAATCCAAATCTTGCACCCTCATCCTCCCTGTCCCCCATATTACTGCAGTCATGGTCTTTGTTGTGGTGGGGGGGGGGGGGGTGGGGGGTTAGGTTGGAGATGGCTCTAAGTGATTGTGGGTGTACTGGGATGTGTGGGGGGGATGGGGTCCGATCATCGCGTGTTGCCCACTGGACATCGCACTTGTCGGGCTGGTGTGTGTGTGGAGGGGGGGGGGGGTGGCGGTTGTTTTCCTGGAAGCGCAGGATGAGAGGCTACTGAAACAGACTGCTGGTGTCTCTGGAAGCAACAGGGGGAGGTTTGGCCCTCTGGGACGCTCTCACAGAGGTCAACTCATCTCTCTCCCTCCTCAGATCTGTCTCTCTCTCTGTCGCTCTCACGTGCAAACATACACAGTGGCTCTTACATGTATGATCGCCTTTCTTTATCTCGTTTATGAAGTCAACTCAAAACAACAACATTATAATTATTCCCTTTCTCCCTCCTCCCTTTCCATCATCCGTCTCCCTCCACAGGCTTGAAGCAAATCCACGCTCTGTCCATCCAGGGGAACTATGAGATGCGCATTGACTTGGAGGACTTTGAGAACAGCACGGCCTTCGCCCACTATGGAACCTTTGGTGTGGGCCTGTTCTCCGTTGACCCTGATGACGACGGATACCCGCTCACCGTAGGCGACTACTCAGGCAACGCCGGTATGCCCACGTGTGTGTGTGTTTAAGCATGTGTGTGTATATTGGTGTGTGTTTGTGTGTCTTTTCGCTACTGGTTGTCTGTCTGTCTTCTGGTTAAGGTACATGATGTAGTTAGGCTACATTAGTAGGTTAGGCTACATGTAGTTAGGCTAAATTAGCAGGTTAAGCTACATGATGTTGTTGTGTTACATTAGCAGGTTAAGCTACATGATGTTGTTGGGTTACATTAGCAGGTTAAGCTACATTATGTAATTAGGTTACATTAGCAGGTTAACTACATGATGTAGTTAGGCTACATTAAGCAGCCTAGACGGTGCCAGGGAGTGTTTTTGTTGACTCTGGGTTTGTGTTCTCTCATGTTGCTAAGCAGCCAGTCTCCCATCACTATGATTAAATGACTCCCAATTAATTACTCCTCTTGACCTGCAGACTTTACACCGATGCACTGTTGCAACAAAGAAGCAATTTAAGGAACCTGTGGGGTTGAGAACGCAGATGGAGAGAGAGTCAAAGAGGCAAGGAAATGGTTGGTTGGTGTAAATGGCAGATAATAAGAGAGTTAGGGCTAATGTACTTTTTAATATTTCTGAGGGACAGATCGTCACAAATGTAGATCAAATTGACTCTTTAATTAACTTGAATGATTGGAATAATTATTTTAGACAAAATGTTGTCCTATGTATTATTGCTATCTGACAACATTGTATAATATACACTTATATGCTACATGATTTACAGGTTTTTATTGTTATTATTATTTTCAATGCCTATTTATTATTAGGGGCCAAGCTGCTCATCTTACTTAGGTCTCACAAGACCTAAGTAAGATGTCTTGTGAGATATCAAGCCTGACTATTAATAACTTTTCATAAAATTCGAATGGACGTGGCCGCCATTTTGGATTTCATGGAAAAGTGTAAAAACCTTTTGCACGCCCCAATTTTTGTCCAATGTTTACCAAATTTGGCAAGGATGATCTTTAGACCCAGTTTCACAAAGCAATCAAATGAATTTTCAATTTTCAAAAACATTTGTTCGGTAGCGACGATCAAAAGCGGTGGCGAAGCCGCCAAACGAGGCGCAAGAGCATATCTCAGCAACCATTTGCGCGATTGTCACCAGACTTGGGTTCCATCGTTCCCATGAGGAGCAGAGGAGGCCTGCAGTGTTATACCAGAAAAATTACTTTGAACTCTCAGTACTCTTGAACGCAAACATATATTTCAACCAAACTTGGTGTGTTGCATGAGTGCAATAGGTTGTTGTGACTTAATTGTTGCACAAGTGCTATGGAGGCCATGTCCTGCTCTGGACTGCTTGGCCCCTCCATTGCTGCTTGCAGCTATATTTATTATTATTAGTTATTGTTTTGGCAAATCAAATAGTATTGCTTTGCCAACATAGAAGGAATTCATCATTGGAGAGAAAAAGTAGGAGGAAAGACAGGAGAAAGAGAGGCGGAATGAAAGAAAGGAAAAGAGAGAGAGATAAGGTAAGGTGTCAAGCCTGCCTCTCAACAATGGCCACAACAACAGCTCTGACCTTGGCATGACGCGCTTGTCGGATATCAGAATAACCTGATCATTCCCTCCCATCCCCGCAGGCCAGCAAAGTTACTTAGCCTGCCTGACTGGACTGCTGTTTCGCTGTGATCTGAGACACGCAGACAGGTGCTCATTTTGACCAGAGGCAGCGGCCTCCTAATGGGCTCACCCCCCTCTCCCTTCGCCTCCTTTCCACCCCCAAGGTGACACTGAGCAAGCAGGAAAAAAAGGCTTCTCTAAGTGCTCCTATCCCCACCCCCACCCCAACCAGAGGCCATCATCAGCTTGTCAACTCTACAACAGGAAAAGGGACTGATTGTGGGATGCAGAGGAGCTTGAAGGAGATTGGGGGGTTCTGGGGGGCAAAACGGGACTGCGAGGGGGAAGGATTGGGTGGGAGCTATAGTGTTGTATTGGACCACAATGTCAGTGCAATTAAGGTGCTGGAAGTCTCTATGGTCTAAGGCTACGTCCACATGAATCCGGATACATTTGTATCCGTTTTCCCTACTTAGTTTTCATCCACTTTTAATATTCCAACTGAGAATGAATCTCAGACAGACAGACGGATATGGGCTTGGTATGGGAACGTTAGAGATGCCCTTGTCAGAGCGTAGTACGCGAAGGTCAGTGCGGGGGCCTTTGACAATTCGACAACAAAGTAGCCCGTCTGCTGTCATTAATGAGCAGTCATGCACACACACACCCCTCCTCCCTTCCCCTCCAACTGGTTATGTGCTTTTAATCAAAGATTAAATACATAAAAAGCATCCTCCTTGTTGTTTTAGAAAAATGCAAGAGATGCAACAGGGCTGTGTTGGAGAGACAAGCGCTGGATTGGAGCTTAGAGGAGATAGCTGTGCTGAGGATCACTTTTAACTGACAGCTCTCTCCTTTCTCTCCTTTGTCTTTTTCCCCTCACCTTCACCTTCACCTCTTTTCTTTTTCCCTCTCTCCTTCCCTCCCCTCGCCCTTCCTTTTTATCTCTCCTCCCCTTCCCTCCTCTCCTTTCCATTCTCTATTCCTGTCTACTCCCATCCCTTCCGCCACCCTCTTCTCACATCCCCTCCTCCCCCCTCTCCCACTCTCCACTCCTCATCTCTCCTCTCCCCATCACTCCATTCCTTTTTCCCTCCTTCCCTACTTTCTACTCCCTACTCTCCCCTCCTCTTCTTCCCCTCCCCTTCTTCTCCTGTCACCCCTACATTCTCTTCTGCTCTCCTCTCCCCTCCACCACCTCCAGGAGATGCCTTGCTGAAGCACAATGGCATGAAGTTCACCACCAAGGACCAAGACAACGACCACTCAGAGAACAATTGCGCCTCGTTTTACCACGGGGCCTGGTGGTACCGTAACTGCCACACCTCCAACCTGAACGGGCAGTACCTGCGTGGTCAGCACACGTCCTACGCCGACGGCATCGAGTGGTCTTCCTGGACCGGCTGGCAGTACTCCCTCAAGTTCTCCGAGATGAAGATACGGCCCACCCGCGACGACAGCAAATAAGAGAACGAGGGAGTGACGGAGAGATGGAGAAGGGATGGAGTGGAGGTGATCAAAAGAGAAAGAGAGAAAGTGAAAACACTGGGAGGATGAAAAGGAAATGTTATATAGTAAAAATGAAGCATCGGAAAGCCCCAACTGTGACAGCTAGACTGTATACTTCCTGTCTTTGTTGTGTTTCTCTGACTCAAATGGATCTCTTTTATTGGTTGATGATTCCCTGCTATTTCCTTTGTTGATCTGCGCCCCTTCCCAACCATTCCCACATACAACCCCACACACCCCAATCCAGTGTCCAAACAAAGTTTGCTTTGCTGCTTTGTTTCTCAGTTTTGATTGGTTCCTTCTCAGTGACCTTCATAACCTTACTGTCAATTCGAACAGGGTCCATCTATTCTCTCTCTCTCTCTCTCTCTCTCTCTCTCTCTCTCTCTCTCTCTCTCTCTCTCTCTCTCTCTCTCTCTCACTATCTCTCTCTCTCTCTCTTTCTATCCACTTCAGGTAGTCATTACTTCTAGTCAGTAAGTACTGTGTGACCCCAAATGTCAAAATAATGTACCCACTCGGAGCCCTTAAGGATCCTTTAGACCCACAGCCATTACTATAATAATGATACAGTAGTGTTTGTGTGTGTGTGTGTGTGTGTGTGTGTGTGTGTGTGTGTGTGTGTGTGTGTGTGTGTGTGTGTGTGTGCGTGCGTGCGTGTGTGTGTGTGTGTGTGTGTGTGTGCGTGGTCAGGAGAGTCTGTGCCCCATTTTGCTCTTTTCTGAGCTAGGATAGGAGAGAAGAGGTGAGGTGGAGAGGAGAGATGGCAGGTAGGGAGAGAGGCCAGTTCTCGTCTCTCATGTTAACAACTTGTGTTGTGCAGAGGTTAGATAAGCAGACTAATAGACTAAGGGACATCAGATGTTTATCCAGATGTCATTCTAGATACATCACCATAATTATATCTTAAAAATTGAACTATACTGTATATTTAAAAAGTAGGAGTGTTGAATCTGCAGACTGTCTAGCTAGCTAGCTAACATTAATTTGTAGGCTTGACTGCCTCTCTGGCTAAAATTATATGACTGAGCAAGCAAGCCAGCAAATTATGTCTGTTTACCAAAGTAAGTGT
This sequence comes from Osmerus mordax, assembly GCF_038355195.1. Classification (NCBI taxonomy): domain Eukaryota; kingdom Metazoa; phylum Chordata; class Actinopteri; order Osmeriformes; family Osmeridae; genus Osmerus; species Osmerus mordax. The sequence continues at coordinate 3,231,333 of NC_090063.1, read as the reverse complement.
CAGTGCCATTCATATTGAAGTATTTGCTGTCCACTGCTGGTGGGAAAAAGCAAAGAAATAGATTTGTCAACAAATCAAATGTCATAATAGCTAGGAGTGTCAAATGTTACAATATGGAAAGTAAGTAGTTAATCCAAAACTTGAATGATATAGCCTCAAATCTGTCAGAATTGCACATTGTCTGTAGGACAATCGTACTACGTAAAAGAGTGCTTACCCAGCAACATAAGTTAGAATAAGTTAGAACTGGTACTGGTATTTTCTGTGTAGTTTTTCCACTGGCTGAACAAAAGAAAAAAAACATGTTAACTTTTGGGGAGATGAAACGAGAGGAGAGGTGGGGGAGGAAGGAAGGAAGGACAGAAAATAGTCAGAGAAGTGTTAGAAATAAAGTAATCTATTTCTAGTAAAAAATACTAGATAACAATATAGGAATAAAGAGACGACTCCCCATGCTCCTGAACGCCCCATTCTACCGTACTTGTAATTGGATACATGCCAGATAGAATCGTACAGTATGATGGAAAGACTGACAAAGAGAGAGAGCTACAGAGAAAGAGAGAAGTCGGTGAGGAGGTGAATGAGAGGAGACCATTATCTATCTGTCTGAGGCCATTAGGAAGCATATTGGGCACTTTGTCTGGTCACCCTGCCAGCTGATCACCAGCCAACACACACAGCACACACAGATGGCTGTGTGATTAAGTGTGTGTGTGTGTTTCCCACTCTGCCCTCAGTGACGGAGGCACAGTGAAGATCTGAGCCCAGAGACACCCGGTCTCAGAGATCTAACGACCCCCCCCCCACACACACACACACACACACACACACAGGCACAGACACACACGACAGCCCTGACCCTCAATCTCCCTTTATCCAAACTTCAATATCTCACTGTCCCCACCTATTATCCTCTACACCCCTCTCACCCTATCGCTCTTCTTTATTTTGCCTTCTTTGACCCCGCCCCCGGTTGGTGGGTCGGGGCCGCGATGGGGCTGTGGGTAATGTCCTCACAATAGCAGTGAAAAAGAAGACGTATGACGCAGTTTGCCTAAACATGATTTTCTTCTCAAAAAGAACAAAAATATGTTGTAAAGGACAACCACAAAAATATATTTGTCTGTATAGTATTATGAACAAAAAAGAAGAAAAAAAACTTGTGAGGATGGAATATTCAATATTTTTTTAGTTGGTGTATCATTTTGTTTTTCATTTGTCGTTCGTTTTCATGATTGTTTGTTTTCCTTTAGATGTACTAAAAGCTTTAAGATATATTGTATGTAGATTTATTGTACATTGTGTATGACTTTTACAGCATGTAAAATCATTTTCATACTATGCCAAAAGATAACAGATCATTTGAGCACACAGACTTTACAGATAAGAGGACGTGAATGAAGAACTCGTAAACTCCAGAACGTCCATCAGGGTTCTCTCCATCTCTTCACTGGCAGGAGACGTGGCCTGCTCTGGTTTTAGGGGAGGGGCTGGTTGAAAATGGGTGGGGCTTAGTAAGCACAAAAGGGATTGTCCAAACGAGAAGCACAACTTCAAATGGACACAAGCGATGGTAATGGCACAACAGGGAGACATGTTGGATCTGAGGGAAATTGTGGCTCCTCTACTGGACTTGGATCTGGGACATTTAGTCCCTGGTTAATGGCTGCAGCAGACATTTTGGCTCTGGTAAACCTTCTTGCTTTGGCTGCCATTTTGGGTATGTAAAAGAGGACATGTTGGTTCTGCTAAAGACAAGGGGTCTCACGGACATGTTGGCTCTGTTAAATACAGTGGCTTTGCCAAGCATATTGACTCATAGGAGACAGTGGATCCGGTGGTCACATTGGGGCTCTGTGGGATGTTCTGAGGGGACAAACTGAGTCTGACAAATGCAGCATTCAATCAGCCAGCCAGCCTCTGGCTCTGACCCGCACATTCAGCTCATTTTCCAGCAGCATCACAGACACCATCCTCTAATAACACTAATTCACGTTACCGTGGAAACAGGACACACAGAAAAGAGCGGTAGGAATGTGGTCGGTATGTGTCTGTGCAGTAGACCAATCGGTGCACGGCAAGATGTAAATGTGGTTGCAAATTGGAAATGGAAAAATATGAAAAGCTAATCAATATTGATGTGTGAGTCAGAGATGTGAGAGAAAGGTGTGTGTGTGTGTGTGTGTTCGTACATACAGTGCATGCATGAGTCTGGGGGAGAAGAGGAGAAGGAAGAGGCTGTGTGTGCATACAGTTTATGTCTTTGGAATTCCTCAAAGTATATGTGATGCTTCTGTGCAACTTGGCTCCCTGCGATTTGTGTTGATAACAGAGAGATTTAAATAAGCTAAAGATTTGTTCATGTGATTTACGACTCACGAGAGTGGGTCCCCTTCCCTTCCCTGTCTTGAGTGGCGTTGTCCTCTCCCGAACCACTCCCTTGCCCCCTACCCCCCACCCCCTCTCCATCTTCACCTGAGCATTGTGTGCACATCAAACCTTACACCTACATGCTCCGCTCTGTGTGTGTGTTCTCCACCATCAACATCTGCTCTGCCCCCCCCCCCCAACAACCTGTGCCTGCTCTACCTCCTCCCTCGCAAATCCACCACGAACCTCCTACACTCCCCCCCACCCCCTCCCCAAAACTGCCAGTCTCCCTTCTACCTCCCTCTCAGCCCTTCCCCATACATGACACCTCCCTTCCAGAGCCCCCTTCCTCTATCCCTTACTCCGCCCCCCCCATCCCACCCCCCTTTCTCCACCCCTCCCTGGTGAAGTAATATAGATCGTTTTGCGGATTCTTGATAATGTGTTTTAATGTTCTTGTCCACATTTAATAAACATTCACATTTTATAAGTGGGAACCTCTCTGAGTTTGTTCAATAACATGGTGTGCGAGTCTGTGTGTGTGTCTGAGCGCAAGTGTGTGTGTGCATGCACGTACAGTATGTTTGTGTGACTGTATAGGTTTAATCATACATGGTTATTTGATCAATAACAATAAGTGTTTTTTTTTTCTTGTTTTCTCTGTTATGCCTTTCTGTTCCTTTAATAAACGGAATACTGGGATTTCATCATCATAATGAAAACAAGATGGTGCACAGGGATGTGGCGCGCTGGCAGACGTGTGTGTACCTTTGTGTGTGTGCTGCATTATCAAGTAAATCTTCATGTGCTCTAGATGAAATAGGCAGAATCCACTGTTCAGCAGTGACTCCATAAAAAAAAGGTTGAACACAAGCCACGTCTCCCTGTCTGTCACACACCCCGCGTGGAGGAGGACGTGGAAACATCGGAGCGCTGAGCGAGGAAGGACGAGGCAAGGGACGGAGCGAAGGAGATGGAGGGAGAGAGCCAAAAGAAGTAGGAGGAGGAGGAAGAGCAAGATGTGAAGTGAGAATTGAGAGAGGGACACGGGTATCAAGGGGGTGAGGGAGAGAGAGAGCGAGAGCAAGGGGGAAAGGGAGAGGTATGTGGAGTGAGGGAGAGATACCGAGAGGGTGGAGAGATATCTGTCTTGGAGAACAAACAAAGATTGTGAGTCGGGCTGTTCTTCTGTGATGGCAGGAACAGAACAGACACAATCTGGCTCCGCTCTGACAAGCAGTTCCTCCTGGCAGGCCCTGTTCATCCCCTCTTTATCGCTCTCTCTTTCCTTCCTTCTCTCTCTCGCCCATGTTCTATCCTTTCCTCCTCTTCTCTCTCTCTCTTTGTCTGCACTTCTCTTTTTCATTCTCTGCATCGGTCACAGACACCTTTCTTCAGTCTGTATGCAGTCCACAGCAACTCTTGCAATGCACTGCAGCCAGTATTGTCAGGGAGACGAGTGTGTGACGGGATCAAAAACTTGCTCTGGATCATCCGGCACACACTCACGACATTATTCTTCCTCTGATGTGCCAGTTGAATACCAAGCTTGGATGCAACAAGGCAAACGTGAGTGTTGTGTGTGAAAATGTGTATGTGCAGCTTTTGCCTCTAAAGTAACGCTCCCTGCCCGTGTTGCCAGGTCTGTGCCGGGCTCGGTGTGGGGGGTGGGGGTGGAGAGGGATGGATGGATGGCAGAACAGAAATGTCAGGAGGAAATGGCGGACATTTTATGACATGGTGTCTCTGGGGTGAGGCTGCACCTTTTCCTCCATCAGCATAATCAGGTCCAGGCAGGAAGTTTGGGGTTGGTGTTAGATGGAGGAGTCGCTAGGCTGGGATGGGGGGTGGGGGGGTGAGACAGCGAAACAATGGTGATGATTTTTGCTCCTTGTCTCGCCCCCCCCCCCCCCCCCACCCCCCCCCCGCCCCCCCCAACAGGGCCATCATTCTCTCCCCATTTACGTTTCAATTGAGAACCAAGGAAACAACGCCCTGCATCTCTGCCTCCCTCTCGGATATATATATGACAGCCTGTGTATGTGTTTGCTTTCTTATGGCGCTGGAGTATGTGGTGTGTGTGTATATGCTGGTTTGCTTCCCTCCATTTTCAAACTCCCGCAGATTCCCCGGCCTGGCATCATACTCAGGTAACGAGCAACCCATCAGACCTTGTGGGGATGCAGTGTTTTCTTGCGCATGTGTGTGTGTGTCTGTGTGTCCAATTGATAGCGTTGGCAGGTACAGGGCCTCTTCAAAGTCCCTGGGAGGGCCTGGGACGCCTCCCCAACCCCCCTGACAGGCAGTGTGAAGCCAGACCCGGCTCATCACTAATGGCACCCCACCAAGGGGACGGGTGATGGAGGGATGGATGAAGAAAGGGGGACGGCCAGTGGGGTTTCAACCGAAGGGGCCGTTATTAGAAAGGCACAGGGGCTTTTCAGTACTGCTTGAGGAAATGGGGGGGGGGGGGGGGGGGGGGGAACCTCCCGTGTATAGGAACCTAGTCGTGTGAGGAGAACCCCTGAAGGTTCTAGAGCAGACCTGGGCATTTTACAGCCTGGGCTGTCCCAGTCCAGCTCAGACGTGAGTCAAAACGGAAAAATAAATACATGCGTTGAGCGGTAGGAAATCTGTTGTCCTCAAAGACTACAGTGATCAGGCGATTTACGTATGTGTGCTCACGCGGCCTCACCGACAGGGGACACTGAGTTAGCTGTTGGTTAGCCCTCGAAAATGTCCGCTCACTGTGAAAAACGTAAGGTTGATACAGAATATAGAGTTTTTGACAAGACATGCACTTCTAAGTATCTGTTTACTGAAGTCAAAGGCAAAGCTGTTTGCTTAGTTTGTGGAGAACATGTTGCTGTGTTGAAGGATTACAATTTGAATCGGCACTACGGGACTACACACGTGGACAAATACAAGAACTTGACTGGTGCAGAGTGGGCGCGGGCTACTGATGGTGACCCTGATGATCACGTCTCAGCTGTCCTTCGCATATTTACTTCAGACATTCAATCAGACTTCAATGCACTTGTTCAAGCCCCAGACAAACTGGATTTTTCTCACTGAGTAAGAAAAACTGAACTGAACTGGAAAACATCAAAACCACTTATTGCTTTTGTATAAAGTTAATCAATTGCTGGTCTTTAACATACATCTCATTTATTGTTTTGTCGGTTTAACGGTATGTAAAAAAAATAAGACACTTTTGACATATTTTCATAGTCTTATTGTAACATGTATTACCAGTAGCAGCTCAAAACCATATAAATTACTGTTTAAAAAAAAAAAAACTAATATAATTTATATTGAGCAGAATTAAGTTTAGCCTATTCGTTCGGCCCGTTTCCCTTTGGGAAAAGTATTTGCCCCCCCCCTGTTCTAGAGTTAAGGAAAATTGTGACATTTGTATACAGACACAGCAGTGTCGGGGACCGTGTAGCAGGTTAACATGGCGCACAGCTGGACTGTCTGCCAGAGATGGGCCTTTGTTATTTTGTTTCAGACGGAGAGAGGGAGGGGAGCCTTGAGATTGACTTAGCCGTTATTCATGGAAAACTCTCTGGTCGGTCTATGTTTGTATGGATAGATTATGTTCTATTTGCCATCTCCCCTTCTTTCTTCCTTTTCTCTCTCTCTCTCCCGCTTTCTTTTCCACCTCCCCCTTTCTTTCTCTTGCTTTCTCTATGCATCCTCCCATTCATCGCCTGTTCTCCTCAGATAACTCGCTCTGTGATGATGACTCCTTGCTCATTCGTTTCCTTTAGTTTTCTCTGCACACACACAGACACACACAGACACACACACACACACCCACTCACACACACCCACACACACTCTCACACACACAGTCAGACAGACACACACACCCACTCACACACATACACACATACATTCACACACACCCACATACACCCACTCACACACACCCACTCACACACACTCACACAGTCACACACACACACACACATCATCCAAAGTGTATCAAGCTGGTCCAGCGGGGAAACAAAAAAAAACGTTCTCATTTTCTCTGAGCAGAAATGGGAAACTCAAGGTGTTAGAATTGTTGTCCTGACTTGGAGCCTGGGGCTATCACTCAGAAAGAGACACAAGCCAAAAAAACTTTCACAGACCTTAGTTCTCCATACCCAGCAATGTAAACAAAGATGACAAGTGCAACTATATGAAAATAATTGTGGCTTTGCAGAAAATAGAGGGCTTAAAAAAATATTTAATTATTTGATAAAATTACATATTTTTCCCTTAGTAGTGCTTTTTTGTTGTATTTTATATCTTGGTCATGAAGTCAGTTGTGTGTATTCGGTTCTGTGGCCGGGAGCCACCACAACACACCAAGTGTAGTGACTTGTGTTTCTATCTGCTTGGGGGTTACATGATCTGGTCTGATTGGTGGAAGTTTAGGGCCATAATGAAAAGCCTGGTCAAGCCACACCCCTTTGATGTGAGTAGGAGGGAAGAGAGAAAGAGGAGGAATGAATGAATGTGAGACTAATAATAGCTAGCAATAATAGAATAGGCAGCAGGCCTTCTTGCCAGACAGTCAGCCATCCAGCTCTACAGCCAGAAAACCAGCCAGCACTCCATCCATCCAGACAGTCCCTCATCCAGCCAGTCACGCCTTCTACAGTCTAAACCACTACCAGCCATCCCTCCCACAAAACATACCACTACACAGTCCTGTTAAACATCCGCTATACCTTTTATCCAGACATGCACCACTGACACCTTTTAACATCACGCATGGCCCCACTGTCCCACTGAGCTGTGGTACAGTAATCACTCCAAGACCAGGCCTCAGGGTCCAGACTGCAGGGAAACACACATCCCCAAGTAGCACTCTCTCTCGCAGCGCTGTTGTCTAAACTCTCGACAGTACACTTGGCAAGTGGAAAGTTGTTTTCTCAGACAGCGGCGATGTAACGTCTCTGTGGGCCAACTAGCTCGGCTCCCTGTGAAACAACTGACTGTATCCATGCATACGCATACACACAAACACGGGCAGGTACACACACACACACACACACACTTGAAATGTAGCACACACGCAAGTACAGGAACCCGCATCGAAATGCCGAACGCTAACACACACTCACAGCTCGCTGTGATCCCAGCAGGGTGGAGAACGTGGTGAAAACGGTGTTTAGCACTCATCAAAAACAAGCTCTTAATCACGAAACTTAATAACAAGCTTCAATTAACTCACCAGCGTGAGTACCTAGCGATTCAGGTACCTCGCTGTGCTCTTCCTGTCTCTCCCTTTCTTGCTCTCTCTCTCTCTGTGTGTCTGTCTCTGTCTCTCTCTCTTTCTCTCCCTCCCTTCTCAAGTATTCCTTTAGGCAGCTATTCATATAGCTCGATTATTACCTGCCTTTGAGCTTGTAAAGTGTTTCGGCAGTCTGATGTGGCGCCTCCTTTGTTGTGCATTTCGTTCCGTCCCTCCACCGGGAAAAGAGAGAAAATAAGACTCGACTGATGTTCTAATTGATCTTTTAGAGGCCACTGTTGTAGATTGGAATCACAGTGAGAAAGCGAGTCCAGACTAAAAGCTTGAATGGAGATTGCACAGCTTTCTAATTAGGTTAAATTAATCTTCAACGCCACAGGTGAGCCCAGTATAAGGCCCGGATCCAGGGAGCTCAATCAGATAGGCTGTCCCAAATGCGAGGCGTTTGATCGGGAACTGAGGAAAGAAATAGAGGCCAAGACAGATGGAGATATGGACCGATAAAGAGAGGGGACAAAAAGGACATGAAAGGAAGAGATTGAAGAGAGTCAGGTGGCTGAGCGGTTAGAGAATCGGGCTAGTAACCAGAAGGTCGCAGGTTCGATTCCCGGCCGTGCAACATGACGTTGTGTCCTTGGGCAAGGCACTTCTCCCTACTTGCCTCGGGGGAATGTCCCTGTACTAACTGTAAGTCGCTCTGGATAAGAGCGTCTGCTAAATGACTAAATGAAAGGTGAACAAAGTACCTAAAGCCTTTCTTTGTCAGTAAACTACTTAACTCACATATATTATTTTAGATTGGAACTCCAAAGTTCATTTTGAAGCCTTGTCATTTGTCACCCATTGGCTGACTAACTCGCTGCCTAAGAAGAAAAAGAGGGGAGACTGTTTTTCTCTGCCCAGTGTGTACTGCTGTGTCAGGGCCTGCTTAGCCTGTGAGGATTGTTTCAAATGTTCCTTGAGTATCGCTTTTCAGATTTATACACACAGCAATGTTCAGCTCATTACTCTATAAACGATTAATTAAAGATTTAGCACAGAAGATTAGACTCACGCCTAATTGATTATTACCAACATTAGGCTACGTTACTGCTCCTAGCAAATGAAACATTAATAAGTTCCCACTGTCTTCAGTTGAGTGTGTGTGAGTTAGTGTGTGTGTTTCTGTGTGCATGTGGCTGGGTATGATTGAGCGCGTGTGCACGTGTGCCCTTCTGGCTGCCTTTCGGTGTGTTAGTTTGTGTCCATGTGTGTATGTCAGCTTGTCTTCTGTCAACATATATATCTCTGTATCCAAAAAGGCACGTGTGTGTTTATGCGTGGGAGAGTGAGTGTGTGCGTGTGCCTTCGTTCTGTTTGCCTTTTATGGACATATGTCTGCTTGTGTACGTGCATTTGTGTGAGTCAATTTTTGTACACCACCTCCACGTTCCGACCTGAACCTGACCTGTCTGGGTGGGATGGATTTTCTGTCCATTAGAGAACCATGGCATGTTCCTCATGTGACCATCGCTCGCTGGCACTCTTCAGCACAGCTTCTCTCTGCCTCATCCACCTCCGACCGGCCAGGCAAGCAACATCATCCAAGATGTATGAAGGCCAGTCAGGCATATAATCCGCAGTCAGATCAAATTTCAACTGGGCACCTCCTCCATACTCAAGCTACCAACATCCCACCCCCAACCCCACCTCCACCGCCAAAATTCACAGCACCCAGATTCCACCAGACGTCCCACCTTGAGGACTGAAACGATACAGCTGATGTGAGTGGGTATATATAAGGGGGGAGGGGGGTGAAGAGGTAAGTGGTTGGAGATTAAGCATATTTTGCTTAATCTCCTTGCTAGAGTTTGCTAGGCCGCTAGTCTGCCTGTCAAGATGAAGATGGGCTTTTTTTTTTATTGACGGAGGGGGTCGACTGTCATTTTCTTTTCTTTCTCACCCACCCTTCTCGCTTGTCTGTCTTCTTTGTCCCTTAGCCTTCTCTCATCCGCATTCCTCTCATCCTCCTCCTTTCTGTCCTCTCCACCGCGGTGTCGTGCAGCGCATGGAGGGCTCTGGCCTGACGCCACGCTCTCCCTCTTTCATCGCTGCCTTTCCAAACAGAACATAAAGTGGTGATGTATGGTGCGTGTTAGGGTTACTCTATAGTCCTCTTCTCTGGGCCCGAGGTTTCAGCATAACACCATGAACCTGTCTGTCTCCGTGTCTGTCGCAATGTCGTTTGCTTCCTTCACAGTCCTTACCAATCGGAGAGTGTCGAAATACACAATGGCTTGTGGGAACTCTGGCAACATAATCACAATGCCTTACTTCGATGCATTTTTCCATAAAAGACTCAAATCTGTATTTTTTACACACTATCCAAGCCAGGTGCAAAATGGGGGTCGGTTTACATACATTGTTCTACTCAATAATGTTGAAGGTCCCTCAGACCCAGGGGAACATTTGGTTGTACATGTGGATCCCACTTTTGTTCAGTGTTGATCAGTGATGAACACGTGCAAATTCTTGAGCAACCCTCAAGTAAGCTCGTGTTACCATTGCACCATCGTTTAACACCTTCCGTGTTGATAAGCTGTACAGATCATGCCAGCTGCATTTTCCAAGCTTTCCAGTGAACCGACAGACAAACTTATCCTCGCAAACCCCGCACCACCCCTTCTTCATAAGCTGGATAACAAAACAGCCATCGCTGGACGTCAAATGCCGTGTGCTATGTGTGTGTTGACAGAGCTTCTACAATTTCTCTACTAGTGTCTAAGAAAGCTGATTTTTTTTTTTGTGTTTCTATTAATATAAATCTAATTGTGATCTTAACTTTTCATGCATGAATACAAAACGTTGGTACTGGGCTATGTAAACTATGCTGTTTAGGGAGAAATTGCAAACAGGACATTCACTAGGGAGTCATTTCAACATTGTTAAATGTAATTCAAAACAAGCTTCCAGTCGTAACACAACTATTAAAGTTATGCATGTAGCATTAAATACAAATTGTTGTGTTTCTTGCCTGGGGTGTTCCTCCCAGAGTGGAAATCAAGTGACAACAGCCTGTATATGGGGCGGCTGTGGCTCAGTGGGTAGAGAGGGTTGTCTGTTAAATGCAAGGTTGGCGGTTCGATCCCCGACTCCTCCTAGGTCATGTGCCGAAGTATCCTTGAGCAAGACTCTGAACCCCAAGTTGCTCCCGATGGGCAGGCCGGCGCCTTGCATGGTAGCTCGCTGCTGTCGGTATGTGAGAGTATGAATGGGTGAATGAGAGGCAAACATTGTAAAGCGCTTTGAGTGCCTCTAAGGTAGAAAAGCACTATATAAATGCAGTCCATTTACCATTTATAACCTCACCCATACACATACCATCACACGCACACACAAACAATCCCACTTTCCTACATCAAGTCTGTTTCACATTCACTCACACACACATCTCCCATCCTCAACATTCACACATATTTCCACATATCTGACAAACTGACACATAGTTAGCAGCTGTGTGACTGGGTGTCGATGAAACACCCGTAGCCAGGAAAGAGGGAAAGTGGGAAAGTGAGGAGGAGGAAGAGGAAATCAAGACTCCCAGTAGGTCAGTGGATTACTTAATAAAAATGATCTTGTCGTAGGATGCACAGAATTCTTGAAACAACACTGGGTGCCCTGTACATGATGTCATTAGCACCTTTCTATAATAAGATCAATTAGCGACCTACTCAGTGTCTAGAAAGGGGTAATTATAGGCCTGCCTGTATCTGTTTGCACCACATATCCCTCAGCTGAAGTTACCACAACCCATTTCATTCTTTTCGACCGTTGTTTTTTCATGTTGCCCGCGAAGGGAACATTCGTTTGGATTCAATTCGCGGCAGAAACTTTCTTTCTTTTTCTCTCATCCCTCCATTTCCTCTCTCCTCCTCAGCGAAACGCAGGCGGTGCGTCTGGTCAGACACGCTGAAAGGCAAACAATATCCCTCCACCGAAAATACATCGCTTGAACTTAGTTTCTGGAGTAGGGCGTGTGTTGCCTTGAAACGGGGATGTCATGGCACCTCTGTTTTGAATAGAAGAAGCTTCATTTGTTTTGGGGGCTTGGTTCGGGCCCAATTCTTATTTGGATGTTCCTGATATTATGCAAAAGCTACTTTAAATGAATGATAAGCTGTTTAAAATGCTGTTCCGAATCCAAACTCTATCTATATGCACGCATGGGACTCAGTGAAAGCATATCTAGGCAGTGAGCAACTTTACAGAGAGACACATAGCGACACACACACACAACTACACACTCGTGGCGTATGGACTTGAGTGTGTGGTGGAGGCCAACCCAGTGTATATGGCTCCTCTTTTCCGCTTGGCAGGGAGTAAATTGAAAAGTTAAGTGACTCAGTAATATAAGTGAGGCTGCTGGAAACTCCACTCTGAATACTGATCAGCCCAGATAGACATGGAGAAAGAGGTTGCTGAGGTCTGAGGGGCAGGATGAAGGTATGCGTGCGTGTGTTTTTTTGCGAGTATATTGTCTGTGTGTGTGTGTGTGTGTGTGTGGCTGGGTGTTTGCGTGTGTGCATGACGTGTGTGCGCATACTGTGTATGTGTGCGTGGCGATTTTTGTGTGTTGTGTTTCACTAAAACGTGAGCACTGAACCGAGCTGCGGAAGTGATAGATGGTGCATGCGGTGTGTGATCAGGGTACTGTCATTGGGTGTGCTCAAGCCTTCGGCGAGAGCACAACCTTTGTTCTCTCACATATATATTATTATTATTTTTTTTATTTCTTTTTGCCCCCCTAAAACTCAGTCAATATTTGGCCTACATAGACAACGTAGGTGTCAAAAGTTTCGTCTTGGTAGCGATTGAGTTGCTTCTATTGGAATTTACGTTCCGTTGCATGGTTTAAGCGTAAGTTAAGTTTTTGTGGCGAAAAGTGAAGCTAACGGTGGCTAATTTGCTAGCCACAGTCACTGACGTTACTAACGTCACTGCGTCACTAACGTCACAAAAAACACGCGTGACTACCTTTGCCAGAACATTCGTTTAGCATCTGTTAACTTGGGGGATAGCTAGGCTAACTATAGCTTTACTGCAAGGCAGCTGCAGAAACGCCACAAGAAAAGAGGCCAGGGTGATAACTATTTACTCATTTTACTTTGTGATATGACACACAATTGTGATGTGTAATGTACAATATAAGCTGATATTATTAAGGAAGTACATCTACTTTCGGAAACAGTAGTCTACTATTTCACTGAAGTATTAGCATCATGACATTAGCCTGTGTTTCCCGGGCAACACATACTACAGTGGTCTATGATGTAGCGTTATCTGTTTTCAATCGTTAAAATAAACATTCCTCACATATACATTTTCGTTGTAGGATTTATTCTGACATTAGAAAACGATTTGTTGGTGAAATTACCATTACCTGTGGTTTCAAACCAGTGTAGCTCACTGCAACGCTGTAGCTTACGCGAGACACACTACAAAAACATCTAGCTACAGTACACAGCTGTTTAGGAAGTCAAACGGCGACAGAAAATGTTCGGCACTCCCCTTACTTAAATCAAAAGTCTATCTAACGACTAACCTGAACTTCATTGCCACAGCCTAAACGTTGTCAATCTGTTCATGAAAATAATTAATTTCAGCCTAAACCGTACAACGGAACGTTAAATCCAATTCAACCAACGCAATCGCTACCAAGACGAACACAGCAGTAGTCTAGTACTGTACCGTAGTAGTACAATTTACCGGGGCAGCTTCTCCACACAGGGCTATATCGCATTTTGCGTTGTTACTGACAATGATCGCTACCAGTGAGCTTTTTATGAATGAGCAATTTTCCACTAAATAAATGTCAAGCTTATTTACGTTTTGGGGGGCATATTTTCAGTTAGCAGATGGTACCGTTTGAATCGCGATTCCATCTTCTACTGCCGGGTAACGTCGTAGAATAATCTTCAAAGGGGTTGTTTATTCATGAATGAATGCAATATGAGTAGGCTAAATGCCTGAAAATATCATGAGAAGGGAAAAACTTAAAATGACGTTTAAATCATAGAGATTAGGTCAATTTTTACACCGGTCTGCACTAATGTCACGAAAACACGCGTGACTACCTTTGGCAGAACATTCGTTTCGCATCTGTTAACTTGGGGGATAGCTAGGCTAACTATAGCTTTACTGCAAGGCAGCTGCAGAAACGCCACAAGAAAAGAGGCCAGGGTGATAACTATTTACTCATTTTACTTTGTGATATGACACACAATTGTGATGTGTAATGTACAATATAAGCTGATATTATTAAGGAAGTACATCTACTTTCGGAAACAGTAGTCTACTATTTCACTGAAGTATTAGCATCATGACATTAGCCTGTGTTGCCCGGTCAACACATACTACAGTGGTCTATGATGTATCTGTTTTCAATCGTTAAAATAAACATTCCTCACATATACATTTTCGTTATATGATTTATTCTGACATTAGTAAACGATTTGTTGGTGAAATTACCATTACCTGTGGTTTCAAACCAGTGTAGCTCACTGCAACGCTGTAGCCTACCCGAGACACTAGTGTGAGTAGCTAACAAAAACTCCTCAGCTGTTCAAGTCAAACGGTGACAGAACATGTTCGGCACTCCCCTTACTCAAAAGTATTTCAATAGTTGAAACAATCTGACTACTAACCTGAACTTCATTGCCACAGCCTAAACTTTGTCAATCTGTTCATGAAAATAATTAATTTCAGCCTAAACCGTACAACGGAACGTTAAATCGAATTCAACCAACGCAATCGCTACCAAGACGAACACAGCAGTAGTCTAGTACTGTACTGTAGTAGTAGAATTTACCGGGGCAGCTTCTCCACACAGGGCTATATCGCATTTTGCGTTGTTACTGACAATGATCGCTACCAGTGAGCTTTTTATGAATGAGCGATTTTCCACTAAATAAATGTCAAGCTTATTTGCGTTTTTGGGGGCATATTTTCAGTTAGCAGATGGTACTGTTTGAATCGCGATTCTATCTTCTGCCGGTAAAGTCGTAGAATAATCTTCAAAGGGGGTTCTTTATTAATGAATGAATGCAATATGAGTAGGCTAAATGCCTGAAAATATCACCAGAAGGGAGATTAGGTCCATTTTTACACCGGTCTGCCAAATTTATTTGTTTTGATTCAACGATGAGGCTGCCTCTTGCAGGGGAAATGAGAAGACATCTATTTCATTCTACACTTCACTCGTATTTTCAGTTGTAAATGAGCAGCAAAAAAAATGCCGTTAAATCTATTTAATCTTTATAAATAATAAGTATGCATTTTCATATAAAATATACATAAATCAGTTGTAAAAATGTCATTCAAAAACGGACCCCTGTGCAACCGACGCAAGCAAGCACACCCTACAATTTCCCCAGAAATTGTACCCTCTCTAGTTTGTTCTTGGGATCTCACATCACCCTGAGCTCTACCTCACAACATGTCAAACACACACTCGCACACAAACACACACAGACACTGTGCTGGGCTTGGCTGTTTACATCATGCTTGTGGGGTCTCTGGTTGGGTCATCCACGTAACAGGCCATACACCGTGACCCAGCATCAAAGCTCAAGGGTGCAGGATACAGCGGGCTTGTCTGTGATAGGAGGGGAGGGGCATGCTGGTCACGCCTACCACACCTTTATGCAATGCAATGTCCTGTGAAGCGCTCCTCGTTCTCGTGGCCTGGCGCTGTTGACACCGAGGGTGGAGGTGAGAGGACGGGATCGGGTGGTGTGCCATATTTCCACCATTGACACAGCGGAAATGCTGTTCATAGGGAATTAACCTTTGGATTGGGGTGGAGGGTCTCATACCTGAGATGTATGTGTGATTGAAGGAGGAGAGAGTGTGTTGTTGTGTGGGGACTCGGAGAGCACAGGGTGTATGGTTAAGTGTGTGTGTGCGTGGGTGTGTGTGCGTGAGTGTGTGTGTGTGTGATGGGTTAATGTGGGTGACAAGACAGGGGAAAAACCTCCGGCCAGAGATTTAGGCTGAAGCAATAAGGCAGGAAATCTAATATAGTGCCATTCATGGGGCTATCCCAGTGGGCTCAAGGAGAGGCAGGCACTTCCACACATGCATACACACACTCTCACACACACACACACACACTCACACACATACACACACACTGGCCTCCTAAAGTGATAAGCTGTGAGTCCTGTCTAGTGGTGACCCTAACCTTATTGTAGACTTTATTGGACAGCTTCACAGGAGGACTAACCTCGTTCTGCCTGGAGGAGTACAGAGTCAGCTATTTGTTTGGCTTGCACACTCATATATTCATTGTCTCCATCTTTCTGCCTCTCAAATTCTCTCTCTCAATTTTCTCAATTTAAATTCTCGTTTCCCCCCGTTTTCAGTAGTTTTTCTACCTTCTTTTCTTTCTCTGACTCGCTCTCTTTCCCATACATACAATCCATCAGTTTTGTGAAATCAACAAATCAACCAACAAAGTGGTGAAACGGATGTGGATGGACAAACAACCAATGACCTGGCGGTGGGCCTGTACTACGAAGCAGGTTCAACGTGCTCGGGATATCTTTTTGTTAGCTGGCTTCACTAAACCTATCAACCCCAATTGCACTAAGCGGTGTCTCGACGGTGTTTTCCCAATCTAGCCGTTCACGTAACAGGAGTGGCTCCTTAGGACCAATTTCAAACATGGAGAAGTCTACCAGAGCCACATATTTCACACAAGATGAGAAAACTATTGTCGTAAACAAATATGGGGTATACAAATGTTTAAGTATAATCCAGGTTAAAAACAGCACCGTTGTCACTACCAAAGGCAGGACGGAAAGGTGCTTTCATACATGTTAGGGTTTTTTAACCTTTCTCTCTTCCTGACTTCCTGTAATCTCTGTCTTTCTTCCTCTTCTTCTCTTTCATAGTACTTTCTAGAGGGATGGTCCAAGACAGAGTAAAATAATAAAATAAAAAATACTTTGAACAATTCATATTCAAGTCTCGATGTTGAAGCAAATTCTAACAGCAGGAGGCACACATACAAATAGCTACACACACAGACACACACACAGACATGCACACACACCTACACACGCGAACAGAGATACACGCGCACACGCACACAGACATGCACACACACCTACACACACTAACAGAGATACACGCACACACACATCCACACTAACAAAGAAAGGCACATACCTCCACACACCCGCTCGCACACACATACGCATGCTCTAACAGAGATATACACTCACACACACACTCACACAGGGAGAGACAAAAGCGCACGCGCACAGGAAGAAACGCGTACACGTACATCCTCATCACCATCCACCTCATTTCCATATTTCTGTCTCCATTTCCTCACAGCTGACCGCCAACTGAACTCATCCCCACCCCCCACCCCCCACAGCCACAAGTCCACCACCTCACATGCACTGACCCTGACACACACGTCCTCTCACACACTTCCTGTTGTCCCTGTTGGCGGAACAGAACATAGCTGGGGCGTTGAGGCGAGAGTGCCTGCTCAGTGACACCTTCTACAAAGAGGCTCATTCAGAAGCACATGCATTATAGATGTGTTGCTCTGCAGTGAGCCTCTGTGTGTGTGTGTGTGTGTGTGTGTGTACGCATGTGTGTGTGTGTGTACGTGCGTGCGAGAGAGTGTGTTCCGCTCATCTCTCCTTGCTTACCTCAGGAAGGTCTGCGTAACAGACATGGCAGCTTATGAGCTGTAATTGCATGCGTGTAAAGTTAGCACTCTGATCTCTTGCTATCTCCTACCAGTCATTACACGTGGTCACACAGCAGCAAAATTGAGATATTGGCAGGTGTGAAGGGGTGGAGGGGGATAGGTCCAGAAATATGGGCTGGAGAGAGTGTGTGTGTGGTGGGACGTTTACAGGCTCACAAACTACCTCTCGATGTTCACAAGAGGCCTATCCATCTTGCACACTTTCCTTTTCGGGTCTGATTAAGGCAGAGTGATGGATCGTGCTATCATTAGGTAGACCCGGGGGGGGAGGGGGTGTGGGGGGGGGGGAGGGGGTGTGGGGGGGGGGGAGTTGCTGCAGGGGAGATAACACAAATCAGCTTAGTGGTGGTACGGGTATGCAATGAGTTCACATAGGAGGCAGTAAACAAAGGAAAAAAAAGTTTGTACCCGCATCCCGTTAACATCCTGGCACAGCTTGTAGAGACTGTGAGAAATGTACACAGACCTTAGGGCTATGCTGAACTGTGTCAAATTAAACACGTTTTTTTTGTTTTACTTGAGAGCCCTGAAACATAACACATTGGGTACAATTTTATCTTAGCCTTATAAAAACATCACAACTAGCATCTCTTTCATCAAATGCTATTCTTAGCGGCTACATTACAGTTTTTCACAATTGCTAAAACACATTACTTGAAACAGTCACCCACTTTCTCAAAACTGTAAACACGAAACCTCATCTTCAAGCACTATTTACAAAACCTCTGAATCCTCTTGCAAAATGAAACTTTCGCCTCAAAAGAGATTCACCTGTGCTCAAAATCAAACACTGCTCTCAAATCATAAACAAAGTGATCATGGTACGGGCTCTACATGTTTGGACCGCCCAGTCCCACCCGCAGCAAAGGTAAAACCGCCCGCTCCCGCGAGTTCTGCGTTGTGTCCCGCGGGATCCGAATCCCAACGCAGCCCTCTATGTTAGATAACATTCACCACTGGTGTGAAAGATACTGACCAGTAGTGGTGTGTATTAGATATTGATCAATAATGGTGTGCAATGATCAGTACTGCTGTGTGTTGGATAATGATCAGTACTGGGTGTTAGGTAATGATCAGTACGGGAGTGTTAGATAATGTGTCATAAATAAACAGAATGAATACAAATAAACTTAGTATCCATTGAGGTGCTCTCGAGCTTTGTGTGTCTTCAACTTCAACACCTCTGGTGCAAACAGCCACTTGAGTGAGATAATGACGATACCTCTGGGGATGTGGGTGTGTGTGAACGGGGGGGGGGGGGGGGGGGGGGGGTGTGAACCCCTGCAGTACGAGACCGTCCCACAGATGGTGTTCTCTCCGGGCCTCAGCAGGGCTTGCACACTGACACACAGTTGGTGTTTGCTGTCATTGAAGTTCAAACAGAAGTGAGACGCACACCCTGATCAGAGGACGAGCGAGCTAGAGGGTGGTGAGCCAGATCAACACAACAATACCATTTAAACAGGGTCAAAAATGTATTTTATTCATGAACATTTCGATGTTAGCTCGTGATTCAGTCTCTTTCAACACAGGCCCCTCCGGTAGAGTGAGAATACAAACCTTGTGGACAGCTTCATCTGCCCGGTGTTTTTGCCTAAAGGTTTTGAATCCAATTCAGGTCCAGTTTGACATGACATTTTCTACATACAGCCAAGTTGGTCAATTATCGTAAGCACAATGTCTTCCAACAGTTCTATATCCCGTAACAAATGACAAAAATAGTTGTTTCCTACCAGCTTGCAAAACTACAGAAGTCAATGCAGAATTCACGTCAACAAATGTTTATTGCTCCATGGAAACCAACCAGACAAAAAACAAAGTTGCTTCTCCAGAGGAAAACACAAAAAGCACAAAACCAAATACATTTTGGGACGATTGCTTTCAATTGAGCGGATGAGGGAAACAATTTTAGAGAGGCACTACAACAACAACAAAAATCAGCCATTGGAGATACAGCAGGGAATCAAGTTCTGGTTTCCCACAAATTAGTTCTACGTAGCATACAGGAAGTCTGCTGAATACTGAACGCAGCATGCTGCTAGGAACTACAACTACCATACTCACTGTGCTTCTCTGCTCATTTCATACATGTGTTTGTGTTGTGTGTTCTTGATGTGTGTGTCTTACAGTTTTTCTCAATTGCTAAGACACATTTCTTGAATGTGTACTGTGTTTTCTCCAAACTCTAAGCACACATCTTCATACTTACACTGTTTTGGCCAAACCCTTGACTTTTGACCCAAAATCAAACACTGTAGTCAAAACCATATTATCTGTCGTATAAACCTAACTTTGCATTCAAAATACACACAAAGCCCTCAAATAAATTCAACCTTCTGAATACCCTTTAGACACTGCTGGGAGGAATTGAAAACACTATTATAAAAAGGTTTTCAAGAACCATTGACTATAACGTGTCCCTGAATTTTAGATATGTTCCACCTCATGAGTTTGACATCATAAATCATAAAACTCACAATTACTGCAATTGTCCTTCTTACAGGCTGTTTATTTTCTATTATACAGCAATTGCATTTTGAGCTCTTGTTACTGTAGTAGTCACAGTATACAAATAGTAGTACTGTTAGTCAACAACACAAATGTATTGCTGTAAATTGTAATTTGGGGAACAAAGGCTAAGAAAACAAGGAAATAAACAAATCATCATAGGGATTTCTGTCATAGTGTGGCATGGATCTCATTTGAGATTGTTGTTCTTCTTCCTCTTCCTCTGCCTCTTCCTCTCCCTTGTCCACCTCCTCTCATTTGGACAATTCTTCCTTTTCTTCTAATATTTTCATCCATGATTTCAAAGTACAGATGAGCTTACCTTTGTATTCATTCCAAACCCCTGATTGCTTGTTGAGTATATTTGCTTGTTAGTGCTTACACATGGATAATTGGTTGGTAAGGGTGTTTTAATTGCGCTGTTTTGGGTTTACTTATCAAATGGCAGTGTTTTCTGAATGACATAATGGTGATAATTGTGTCTTAAAGTAAGAGGTGTGTTTAGACTTTTGCAAAGAAGTGTGAATGAACCTGAGAAATGTGTCAAAAGGGGTAAATTGTGTTTAAAGATTGGGGTACATGGTCTTTCTGCTGGGATTTGGAAAAATGGTTTTGTGGGGATGGCTTACACATACCATTTTTGTGTGTTAGCAATCGAGAAAAAACTGTAAGAGTGAACTGTGTCCGTGGGCTCATGCGTGTCTGAGAGGAAACTTTATGATCTTGGTGAGTGTGTGCATGTGTACACATCTGTGAATGTGAGATCCTGAGTACTGTACTCTGTATGAAACTCCTCTTGACAGGATCCTCCTTGTGTGAAAATCCATCCTCACAGCATCAGTTAACATTTAACCTGCAACGTCTGGAAAGACACATAGCAGCAGACGTGAACCACAGCTGAGCTTCTGAACCACATCAGACAATCTTTTTCTGTGGTGGTTTGGGTGTGTGTGTGTGTGTGTGTGTGGGCGGTACAAGATAAGAGGACATGTGTTTAGTTCCAGATTTAATAAAGCGCTTGTGTGTTTATCACCATGACCATATGCTGCTGGAGAGATGATGTGTTGCAAGGGTACGCAGTGTGCGCTCGCGTGTGCGCTCAACCTTTGTGTGCGTGCAATTCTACGCATAAAGATTTGGCTCACTGCTATCCATTAGAATAAACAGATACATATTTATCTGTCTAACGTTGCTGGAATATTCATGGGGACCACAACCACCGGGAGCACATGGCATTATTGCGTCGCTGCCCTGTCTTCCTAGCCTGGGAGACCTGCTTCACATGCACAGACACACACACACACGATCACACAGGTACCCAAATGACACACAATGTCTCTCCTCCATAATCTTCGATAAATATCAGTTGGGAAGGCAGAGCAGCAGACCAAGGCTAGAAGCAGACCAGGAGAGATAAAAACACACGCACATCATGTATTTTGCACGGTGTGGTGTCAAAAGGGCTTCTCTCGGTACAATATCAAACCGTCTACCCAGCGGTGAATGAGTAGCCTTTCTTGAGGAGAGATGAGAGGGGAGATGCCAGAGATTCGGAGATTATGTGTGTAAGCAAAAGCCTCATGTGTCTGCAGGATGCCTGCGTCGGGGGCTCTGCTGAAGCAGAGTGGGTGTCAATATGGTCGGCGAGCTCGCCGCGTTGTGTCACGGACTGATCAGGCAGGGGTGGGGTCTCACCCGGAGGCTCCGGGTGGAGGGTCGCCAGGGGCTTTGAAAGAATGGTGGCCGTGGGCAGCCTCTGTGCTCTCTGTGGTACGTAGGGATTGTAGACATGTGTCAAGTCTGTGGGCTGGCACAGAGGCCCCCCCCCTCCCTCTCTTTCGATTTCTTTCC
The DNA here is from genome assembly GCF_038355195.1 of Osmerus mordax. NCBI lineage: Eukaryota > Metazoa > Chordata > Actinopteri > Osmeriformes > Osmeridae > Osmerus > Osmerus mordax. Next base: position 3,209,584 of record NC_090063.1, on the reverse strand, counting down.
CTCTCTCCACTCATCTAGACCTTCCCTGCTGATACTACGATCCAAAGAAAGTGAGAAGGAAGAAAAAAGGCTTCTGTCTGCTACACTGACAGGTGTTGACAGGAAAGGTCTTTGTCTTCTTTGCATTTCTCTCTCTCTTTTTTTTTTTACCTGTTTACATTTGCCATGGTTTTGATATACCTGGCCGGATGATTGGTGCTCAGACACCATAACTCTAGGATTTAGAGGGAGAACAAAACGATGGGATGAACTTGGAGAGTGCCAGAAAAGAAGGGATGATGAAATATGTAAGGAAGAGAGTTCGGAGGACAGTTTGAAAGAGATAAAGGAAGGCATTTAAAACTCAAAGAGAGCACGCGAGAGAGAGAGAGAGAGAGAGAGAGAGAGAGAGAGAGAGAGAGAGAGAGAGAGAGAGAGAGAGAGAGAGAAAAAAAGAGAAAGAGAGAGAGAAAAGAGAGAAATAGAAAGAGAGAGAGAGAGAGAGAGAGAGAGAAAGAGAAAGAAAGAAGGACAGCGAGAGAGAAAGAAAAGAGAGTGCATTGTTCCAGATGGATAAAGATGGTGGGGAGCAGCAGACTGCAGACTAACTGATTGGCCCTTGTTAGGTGTTTCACAGCTCAAATGTCAGCATAAGACGGAGCGAAAGAGAGAAGAGAGAGAGGGGAACAGAGGGAGAAAGACAGAGGGAAACTGAAAGAGGAGAGATAGAGAGAGACAGAGAGAGACAGGGAGAGAGAGAGTAGCCAAATGTCACAGAGGTCTCACTCAGACAAACTTGGTATTTACAGTGCAGCCAGAGCCCACACCTAGCCCTCTGGGACAGGCAGACAACACGCCTGCTAATCCACCTGCAGGACAACAAAATCAATATCTCTCTCACACACACACACACTCAATCTCTCGCCCCCCCCCCCTCTCTCTTCATTTTCACCCCCCCCCCCCCCCTTCTCTCACAAGTATGAAGGAGCTCATGGACAGGTTCTCATTTGTTCAGTTTACAGAGCTAAATGATTGTACGGCCCTGGTCCAAGTTGAGCTGTTACACGTGGATCAGATATAGAGAATGTTGTATATCTGTATGTGTCTGTGTATGTGTCCGTGTGATGAATGTTAGTTATTTTGGTGCCTTATCTTGCCTTACCTGATTTGACAACACAGTGGCTAGCACGGGTTGCTTTTAACTGTGCTATGGAAATACATGGGATTTCACTTAACGGTTTGTGCTCTGTCTATGCATGTGTGGTTGTGTTTGTGTGTGCATGTGTTTGTGTGTGTGTGTGTGTATGTGTCTGTGTTTGTACCCCTGCCGCAGTACAGTATTTGTCACACTGCAGTACAATCTCACCATTGTTCTCGTTGGGCCATCTCACTCTCTCTCGTTCACTTGTTCTCTCTCGCTCTCTTTCTCTCTCTCTCTCTCTCTCTCTCTCTCTCTCTCTCTCTCTCTCTCTCTCTCTCTCTCTCTCTCTCTCTCTCTCTCTCTCTCTATCTCTGTATCTACTGTATATCTCTCTCAGTCATTTCAGTCTCTTTTTTTATGTGATTCGGTTTCATGTCTCTCTTTTCTTGTTTTATTGTGAAGTGTGTATGTGTGCGTGCGTGCGTGTGTGTCAGCAGACAGGACAATAAATGAAGAGATATGAGTCTGGGATGATGCTTTGATGCTGGTGATTCATTTTCATGAAGAGAGGCTGGAGACTCCTTACAGTGACTGCATGAGAGAGTCTGTGATGGCTGGGAGTGTGGGTGTGTGTGTGTGTGTGTGTGTGTGTGTGTGTGTGTGTGCGTGTGTGTGTGTGTGTGTGTGTGTGTGTGTGTGTGTGTGTGTGTGTGTGTGTGTGTGTGTGTGTGTGTGTGTGTGTGTGTGTGTGTGTGTGGGTGTGTGTGGGTGTGTGTGTGTGACTTCCTAGGCGCTTTCATAGCGACAGTAGCCTCTGGGTCTAATTTTGGAGTTGGTTTGGAATTTAGCACAGTTCACCAGCCTCTGAATAGATCAACACAATGATTTGGACTGGTTCTCTCTCTACACACAGACACATACAAACACATACACTTACACAACCATAAATGTCTCCACACAAACATGCAGAGACACACATATACATTCACAGTGTACAAATATTTCTCTGCACACACATGCGCATACACACTCATGCACACACTGTCAAATTACCTCATAGGCTATGGGCTGGACAGTGCCCAACTTGTCTGGATATTGGCATCTCAGTTTGACCCATTAGCCATTGGCTGGCCAGCCCCTTCAAACACTGGAACCATCAGTACATCAGCTACAAATGGCCTTTAGCCTAAGCAGACACACTGACATACGGAGCACAGAGCTCTCCCCCTTTGGCCTCCCTGGTGTCTACTCTATGTGTGCGTGTGTCCTTCTGTGTGTGTGTGTGTGTGTCAGAGATTATTAACTGCATTGCCTGTGACGTGGCTATGGGCCCTTCTCAGACAGAGTTCAATACTACACTGCTTCACCATCTCCCCCTGGTCACTGAGACTGTGTTTCAGTGTCTTTCTCTCTCTCTCTCTCTCTCTCTCTCTCTCTCTCTCTCTCTCTCTCTCTCTCTCTCTCTCTCTCTCTCGCTCACTCACTCTCCCTTCTCTCTCTTTCTATTTTTATCTCTCCCTTTTTCCCTCTCTTTCTCGTCCTTGCTCCTTCTCTTATTCTTCCTCTCTCAATCTCAAGCTCCCCCTGTGTGCCTCCCTCCCTCTCTCTCATTCTGTTTCTCAGACTGACACCTCACCAAGAAGACACAGATGAAACACGTCTCCTGTCACTTTTCCTACTTCCATTAAATACAAATATTCAAGACCTTTCAGCTCTGCTCACCCTGGCACATTCGCTCCCTGGAGCGCTGCGTGTGTGTGTGTAAGTGTGTGTATGTGTGAAAGAGAGGCAGGAGGAAGACTCCTCCTTAGTCATTCGCTTCACCCTTACATATACAAAGACAGCTGTGTGTGTATACGAGTGTGTGAGTGTGTGTGTGTGTGTGTGTGAGTGTGTGTAACAGGAGCATCTCTAAAGCTCCTCTTTGGGCCCTCTGGGTCACACTTTTCATTTTCTTTCAACTGTCCATCTGTCTGTCAGTATGTTATGCAGATTGCTACACTATATCTCTTTGTCTTCCGCTATTCCTCTCTCTTTCACACTCTCTCCCTCTATTTATTTCTCACTGTCTCTCTCTCGCTCTACAGTATGTGGTACATTTTTTATTTTACTAAGGCATTTTTTATTTACTATTATAGGCTCAAACCTATAATTGTGAAATCAATTTGGATGTTATGGTGCTGTTGAGCCATGTTGGGACATATTGTATGGTACATGTTACTGCAATTTATTATTTATTTATTCTTGCCTGGACCAAGAGTTTTCTACCAAATGGTTCTATTCCCTTAGCAGGACTGGGAACTACATGTCACTGGGAACTACCTGCCCCCCCTGACAGAAGTCTCTCTCTCTCACACACACACACACACACACACACACTCACACACAGTTGTAGACACGTACAGTAGTCTCTACATGTCTCTATATCCATATACTGTATATGCCCTGACACAGAAATATTTCTCTTTCTCTCTTTCTTTTTCTCTCTTTCTCTTTCTCTCTTTCTCACTTTCTCTCTTTCTCTCTCTTTTTCACTCTCTCAGGAGAACCCTCCATGGTGACAGGTTACATTAGGGCATAAGGGACGTTTACAGTAAAATAAGAAGCAGCATAACATGCATGTACTCTATCTACCATGAGCTTTATGGACCGATTGTGATTCAACAGAAAGGAACTGCAATTCTGTGTTACTAATGGCTGCAGTGGGAGGATGGTGGAGGGTGGTGGAGGAGGGGAGAAGAGGGGAGTGAATGGGGTGGAGACAGGTGGATTCTGTGAGACTCCTTACTTTAATCCCTTACCTCCTTCTCGTTTTTTATCCTCCTCCTCCACCTTCCTCCTTTACCTTCCCCTCTTATCCTTCCCCTCCTCCTTCTCCTGCTCCTTCCCCCACCTCATCCCTCCTTTTCCCTCTTTTCCCCACTCTTACTCCTCTGTCTCCTTCCCCTTCTCTCCCCTCTCCATGTTCCTCTTCTTTCACCACTTCTTCCTGCCTCTTTCCCCTCCCTCCCTCCTTCCCTCCCTCCCTCCCCTCCCTTTTCTTTCCTTTTCCTTCACCTCCTCTTCCTACTTCCAACTCCTCCTTGTAAGAAGCCACATCCAGGACAGAGTTTATTCAGTTAAACAGCAAAGGTGTGCTGTCTGTGCTTACACTGCAGGGATGCAATGTGTCTGTGCAGGAAAGTGAAACATAAGTGTGTGTTAGTGTTTATGTGTGTGTGTGTCCATGTGTATCTATAAGTGTGTCTGTGTGCGTGTAAAGGTGTGTGTGTGTGTGTGAGCGGATGAGTGTCTGTGAGTGAGTGAGAGTGTGATGTTTTTAGGCGTTTCCCTGTTTCCGTCTGTCAGCTGGATAATAATTTATTCATGGTATTTAATACACGTCTCTGATTTATGTCACACACGCACACACACACACACACATTCACACTCTCAGACATAAGCTGGCCCTGATCCCCCAAGGATGGGTGTGTGTGTGGGGGGGGGGGGGTGCATAGCAGGCAAGCAGCCGCTTTTCTTAATTAGCCAGAACACAGCTGCATTCTGGGGGATATGCGTGGCGTTTGAAGTTCCGTGGCGAGATATTGGCGGGGGTGGGACTAAGGCTAATTGTCTCTGCACTTCCTCCGAGTGGCGGGAAGCTGGTTCCGTCTCGAACCTAAGGTCATGAGTCATCAGCAAAGTTCACGCAAAGGTCAGGCGCTTGAAGTGTTCAGTGTGTTGTACTTCAGTGTACTACCTTGAACCAGAATTAGCAGAGTTGTGTTTGTTGGTATTGTAGCGGGGTGGGGTGGGGTTAATCATATTAAAATACCAGTTTAGCAGAGCACCACCTTGATTTTACATTAAATTCAAAAAAGAAAATCAAAGGAAATGACTTATGCATAATTATTCTGAAATCATTGTTTTTTCCCAAGAGTCTTTGTAGAGTTCAGAGAGAGTCTGAACTATGAAGGTCAGAGGTGGTCACTCTGAGTTGATTGGTCCAAAGGAACATGAGAAAAGTGGCTCAACCCCACCATCCCTCTCAGAGTTCAAATTATTGTTCTGGATATCTACTTCACCTATATAGGTGAAGTAGTTACTAAAATCAACCCTAAAGTAACAGCATGAAAGGAGGAAGCAATCAATCCACAAACATTCCTATCATAATTCTACGTCCTCTCGTGGTAAAGGTGTCATTTTGGAGAAATTAAGTCTTACAGTTCTGCTCACTTCATTCAATTGAAAAGTTTGTTCCTTGGTTTCAAAAGACAGGAAGTAGTGAGAGGACTGTTGACTGGGGTCGGGCCGTCTGGAAGAATCCTTTCAACATCCATGGGAGAGATGAGGATTCTATATCATGTGGAGTGGAGGGGCCACCTCGCAGTCTTTCCTCTCTATGGTAATTTGGTGAAGTGTGAGGCGCATTGATGTGGTCAGACGAGACTCTGTTGCAGTACGTCTGCCTGGTTGTCTAGAAACATGCTGCGTGATAGAAAGTAACACCTGTTCCTTTTCTCCATCTGACGGATTACCATGGTAACAGTATCAAATCTTCCATCGGTGCTTCTGCGCATGGGTACTGCGTGTGTGTGTGTGTGCTTGCATCTGTGTGGCTACATGTATGTTTCCATGTGACACCAGGTGGTGTGTGTGCGCATGCTTGTGTGTGTGGATCTGTGTTTAGGTATTTTAAGTGTGTGTGTGGGGGGCTGAGGGGGGGGGGGGGGCGGGGGGATGCACACATGTACCATTAACTACAAAGGTGTGTGTTATTATTTTCCTGTTCATCAACAAAAGGCTGACAAAGATTGGGATATCTGGGGAAGATTTATCATATCTTCCCCTTCTTATTCATCTGCCCTCGTATCAGGGCCAAAACAGCTGTGTTAACACTGCTGGTCGCTATGAGGAATAGGGTGCTGTGCTGGTTTCTATTACTTTGGCTGTCATTTTACTGCCTCCTCCTCTTTCCCTTTCCTTCTCATCTCTTCTTCCTTCTCTTTTCCCACCTTCTCTTCCTCCTCCTTTCCCCTCCCCTCATCTTCCCTTCTTCCCCTCTGACGTCAGAGAATTGCAGAGCACTTTGCCGCCATGCCTCGTGGGCAGGGTTTGTGTTTTTCATCTCCACTAATAACAAGGTGGGAGGCCCTAGGAGGGACGAGTGTAATTTCTCATCCCCCCGTTTTTGGCTAACTCTTTCACAGATCACTACCCTTTGGGTTTTATACTCTCCACATAAAGCCAGCATTACAGACCAGACGGGGAGCCATTTAGCACTCGTTTCATTTCATGATAGCTGTTTTATTTCAATTTTGATGTCAAGATTTTGGCTGTTAACATTTTGTTCCACGTGACATCGATCTTAAGGAATTGGCAGCGACAGACATCCCATCTCCTCCCTTCACATTAACCTGGGGATGTGTCTGTGTGTGTGTGTGCGTGTGTGTGCATGTGTGTGGCAGAATGCTGGGTTGCAGCAAGTTCTTGCACCATTTGCCTGGAAGACTCAGCCCCATCTATAAGCTCAGTCTGTTAGTGTCAAACCCATTTATTCAAGAGTATTTTATAACAGACTTGGATCATAGTCTATTCCTGATAAACAACTTATAGTACATTATTATAAAGTATAGGGTGATCATAATCTTTCAGAAGCTAGCATTAACCCTGGATACGGACCACAACAGATGTATAGTATTTCACAGTAGATGGTGCTACATAACCAATCAGAGGCCAACCTGTTGACCCTAGTATACTCGTAGACAGTCAGAAGTCACTCCTGATCGGTTTAGGGTTCATTTCTGGTCACTAGCGTTTAAGATTGCCGTTCCATCTTGACTCAGGGATGAGGAGTAAAGGCAGTAATATGTTTTGATCATTACGGACATCGATTTTCAATCCAAGCAGAGCGGGACCACTGGGACCGCTGGGAGGTTTGTTTGATGTTATTAAGTGTGACCGCCCACACACTGGTTATTACACTCTGGTTATTACCTGGGAATTGCCCGTAGGAGACGAAGGGGAGGCATGTACGGAAGGAAAGAGAGAGAGATGGAGGGGGAACATGAAGAGATCTCAGATAGGTAGCAGGCAAGAGAGAGAGAGAGAGAAACAGAGAGAGAGACAAAGAGAGAGAGAGAGAGAGAGAGAGAGAGAGAGAGAGAGAGAGAGAGAGAGAGAGAGAGAGAGAGAGAGAGAGAGAGAGAGAGAGAGAGAGAGAGAGAGAGAGAGAGAGAGAGAGAGAGAGAGAGAGAGAGAGAGAGAGAGAGAGAAAGGGGGAAAGTGAGCGGCTGAGTGTGGAAGGAAGGAAGGAAGGAAGGAAGGAAGGAAGGAAGGAGGAAAAGAGTTTGTGACAATTTTTCACCCAACAGTGAGTAATTTGTCCTGACTAGCCTGGTTTTATGGATCAGTTTTACATCCGACTGTAAGTCAATATTCTTTTTTCAATCTGTCAGAAACTCACACTGTAAAATTGGATCAAATGAGAAATACAATATTTGCCCACCAAAAAATCACAGAAGATATAGTGACATACACACACACATATATACATACACACAAACACACACACACACAAACACACTGATGTAACCTCTCTGGACATCCCATGCTCACTTGGAGTGCAGTGCAAAATATTGTGCAACATACTGGCCATGGTTGAGTCACAGTGCTAACTGCTTCCAATTAAGGGGATTAGAGGCAGATTACTCGAGGCATGAACAACACTTGTGGCTTGATCAGTCTTGAAAATGATTGATTAGAGCCAGAACTGTCTGTGGTGTCACTGCCTATAATGTTCAAGTTAATGATTTCTCTCTCTTTTTCTTTCTTTCTTTCTCTTTGTTCCATGTATTTCTCCAACAGGCTCCCGCCATCGCGTACAATACCTGATGGAACAGGAGGACCTTGTTAAAATGTTCCCTGCTGCCTGGCGTGCAATGTCACTGCTCCTCTAATAGCTGCAGAGGCTCCTCCAGACAGCATGTTCTTACCTCATCTACAACATGTCAGGGAAGTGATGTGGCCTGGCTTTAAATAAACCCATCAACAGCTATATCTTAGGCAGGGAAGTGCCAGGTCACACAAAACGCTACAAGGAAGTATCAGATTTCACGCGGAAATTTCAATTTCCGAAATTGAACCAAATTCCGAAATTGAACCAAAACAGTCAAATATTTTCCTTCACAGTCGATGAGACATTTTATGGAAGTCCATTCCCGCCATTAAAAGAAAAAAAAAGATGAACGATTAAGTCATAATTATGAGATATTATATCAAAATGATCAGATACTAAGTCATAATTATGAGATACTGAATCTAAATTATGAGATACTAAATCTTAATTATGAGATACTAAATCTTAATTATGAGATTCTAAGTCAATATTATGAGATACTACATTGAAATTATGAGATACTAAATCGAAATGATGAGATACCAAGTAACCTACGCATGTGCTCCAGTATGGGCTGAAAGTTGCATGTTGAAAGTAGTGCAGATTTGAACTTCCCAATGCAATAAGTAATTGGACAAAATTACATTGCTTTCTATGCGCAGGCCGGCTAAAAGATAAAAAGGTAAGTCCGCAGGGACCGTCCCTGGGGGGTAGGGGGGGGGTCCTGAGGAGAGCGTTCCGGTTTAGAGAGGCCTGAGGAGGGAGCGCTGCAATTGGACCCTTTTCGGTGCTGGTTATGTTTTCTGATTGGAATTTAACACTGTATAACTCGAGACAGCTATCATCGGCAGACATCTACACTCAGTATGCCTGCACCTCGTCCATTAATAGCAGGACTAGTTATTCCTTACTTCTCAGCTTGAGCAATGGCTGAAATGCGATTGTGTGAGATTTGAGAGCCCTGGGGAAGTTCTGGGGAGTTCCGCCAACTCTCTCTCCTCAGGCCCCAGAAACCGGAACTCTCTCTACTGGAACACATGCGTACTTGGTATCTCATAATTTCGATTTAGTATCTCATAATTTTGATTTAGAATCTCATAATTATGACTTAGTATCTCATAATTATGATTTAGTATCTCATAATTATTACTTAATTGTTCATCTTTTTTTTATTTTACTGGCGGAAATGGGCTTCTATAACATTGTGACTGTGTGTTGTATTCTGTGTCTGAGAGGAATGTCTAGCTCTCATGACTGACTGGTCTACTTCTACAGCAGGGGGCTGAAGCTGGGTCCTGACAGGTTATATAGCCGTCTTCAGCAATTGCTTGTCGAAAGGATACGAATCGATCCGGTTCTGGCTAGCTGTCCGGAAAGATGTCCATGATCTATTCTGACTGGGAAAGGCATTCTTCTCAGAACCAGACTCTGAGAGTCTGGTTTTGCCTGGATTGGATGGTTGAACATATTGGACAGGGCTTGCCAGGACCCACACTACTTAGGAGCACAACTTCTATCAGCCACAACCTTGTGTAAAAGGTGTGCAGGGTGGACCCAGGTGCAAGGAGACTGACGATGCAGGATTATCAAATAGGGCTTTTAATGAGGAATGTAGACACAGCCGGGATAGACAACAGGAAAAACGTTACATGAAACCAGCACTGACCAACACTGAACACATGACAGGGACTAAATAAACCAAACCAAACAAGACACAGGTGAACGCAACAATACTAACGACACCACTGAAAGACAATCAACAAGACACAGGTGGAACTAATAAACGCAGAACACAGGGAAACAGTAGGGCAGCCAAACTAAGGCCGTTTATCAATCTACGTTTTTTTCTGTTCTTGTGTTCTTGCGAACTCGTTTGACGTCATCTTTCATTGCCCAAGTACGGTCCCAATCCAAAGAACACAAGTCTCCAAGAACGCCAAAAATACCCGGAAGTGTTCTTGATCCGCCCCTTTTATCGAGGATGCATCGGTTGGTGACTTGGCCAGCGAGAACGCATCTGATTTCCCAGAAGTCATTGCAAGAACACACGCATCTGTAACGGAGTGAGAACCGTGAAACTCGCTCCTCAGGTATGTAAGAGGCCACCCGCGTCAAAGAAGAGCTAGCTTTTATTTGGCGTAGTTGGTAGTGGTCCCGCTTGGCAAGTCGGAGGCCGAGCGTTCGAATCCCGTGAGTGCCGAACTACCTTGTCAGACGGAGCGTGGCAACGGCTCTTACAGACCCGTCACACATCTCAAATCGTTCTCTGTCCACGCGGTCTTGCAAGACCGTTCTAGCAAAGACGCTTGGCAAGAACGTTTTTCACATGAACGCAAGTACGTTCTTAGTGTTCTTCAGATTGATAACAGCCTGGGGCTGGGGCACGGTCGTGGGCGTGACACCTTGACTGATGGCAAACAGACATATTCCATCCAACATGGTTATTCCAGGTAATGGTTGACATTTACCACGACAAGTACAACCATAGAAGACCCAATAGCCTAATTTTTGTGGCTAAGAACACATTCTCATATTGTTATTTAATCTGAAATAAAAAAGTGAATAGGCCAGAATTGAGGATTTGCCAGTTGTTAACGTCAAAGGTGAGGGAATGTGTTTAGATGAATTTATGTGTGTGTGTGTGTCTTCGCATTTGTATGCGTGTGTGTGCACGTGTGTGCGGGTGTGTGATACAAGTATGGCGTTTTGATGGTGACTCTTCCTCCCACACCATCTGCTGGTGTATCCCCTGTGCCCTGTTATATATGGATAACGAGAAATGCATTAGGATGACTGTGTGTTTGTGTGTGTGTCGGCGCGTGCGTGTGTATGCATTTCCGATAGTCCTCCTCTCACTCCCTATCTATACTGGATAGATAAGAAATTGAGAGTGCTCATAGTTTGTACAATTTTCGTTTTCCGGGAATTTGTGTATCCCTGTTGTAATGATGGCTATCGTGACATAAGGAACCCAAGCGTGTGAGAGGCCATACCAATTCTCTCGCAGCAGCCATTTTGGGGCGGAACACTTAAACTCGAAAACGTCTCGTAAGTCGACATGTCTTTGAGGATGAGGTGTCGGGCTCTTGATCCGGCCCCTCTGACCTGCCGTCCTATTGCAGCTAATCCATGGGCCCTACTGTCAACGTTGACGGCGAAATGAGATCTGAGACTCGCAGCCCACACGGACGAAAGAAGAGGAGAGTGGGGTGGGGGTGGGGGGGGGGGGTAAAGTGCAGCAGAGTGCGGTAGAAGAGTCGGGAGGAGAGGGGGAGAGGGGAAGAGGGGAATAAGGGAGGGTAGAGTGGGGGAAAAGGAGACAGGGACAGAAGAAGAGGGGATGACGAGGAGAACGGGAAAAGGAGGGCGGGTGGAGAAAGAGAGTTTCCCCAGTAGAGAAGTGGGAACAGAAAGAAAAAAAGGAGGGGAGACGGAGGGGGTGGTGAGGTTCCAGTAAGGACTATTTCTGAGGAGCCTCCCTAGAGGAGGAATGGAAGAAGAGGAGGAGGAGAGGAGGAATAGACTGCAGGGGGAGAGCTTGTCTTTTGAAGATGTTGACAGTTCAATTGTTGATTGTTATTTTGAGGGTGGGGAGGGGGGTTGCACACAAATGTCCAAAACAACAAACCAGCACAAACACACAAAATCGCACAAAAGACACAAACCCCCTACACACGATTCAAATAACCGGAACCTGCTGGATTGTGTGTGTGTGGTGTGTGTGCGTGCGCGTCCGTGCGTGTCATATCAAGTGTGCATGCATGTCTTTGTTCGACTGTGTGTATCAAGGGAGGCATACATCCCCTCTAAATATTTCAGAGGACCAGGAGAGAAAACAAAGTAAAAGGCGGATAAGGGAATGTGGATCACTGCTCCCTCTAGAGCTGGAGAGACAGCAAGGGGCTCCTTCTCCTGATGACAACAAAAAATAAAAACTGTTTGATCTTCTCACATATTTTTCTTTTGTTTTCTGGCATTTTCTCCCATTCGGTTTAGCGCCACTCAATGTCGAAGCACATGGTAGACAGAGAATCAACATGTTTACTCTCCCCAACCAGGGCGGAGTGTCTTCGGAAAGCCTCTTCCAGTAATAACATGATTTGTAGCATTTTCTCTCACCTTCCCACTTTAGTTATCTTCCTAAACGACTCCTCCTTGTGCTCACCTGAAGGCTGTAGATCTGAAGATGTTCTGTCCTCTTTTCTCCTCTGCTCTGCTCTGCACTGCTCTCCTCACCTCTCCTCTCTTCTCTTCTCTCCTAACCATCTTTCAGCAAGTGGAGCAGAAAGCCCATTAGTCAGTACAGATGAGCAGTGTCAACCTCTCTCCAAGAGAGAGAGAATAACCAGTGGGAAGAACACTGTCCAAAATGGTGTCTAAATAATTTGGAACAAATGCAGCCATAACTAGTATGTTATCATTGTAACAGCTCAAATAAGAGAGGGGTTTTTATGATCCAACCGGTCCATTATTAGCACACGTACGTTTATGAGATTATTATGAGCTCTACTTTTCAATCTTATACCAATGCCAACAGTTTTTGTCTAGTATTGTACTTGTATTGTAGTATTGTACTCATTGCACAGACCCCAAGTATTGCGGACCCATGTAAAGGGATGACTGGAGGGGAACACGTTTCTTGGCGTATGTCTGTAACCATTAGCTTGGCATAGCGAGAGGCATTGCAACCATGACTGGAGGCAAGCCTTCCAGAATCCCCGCTGAGACCAAAGATTTGTCCTGCCTGTTCCTCAAAGAGGAAAGACAGAATGTACAAAGGCAAGAAGCAGAGAGAGAGAGAGAGCGCGAGAGAGGGAGAGAGAGAGGTCGAGAGAGAGGGAGATCGAATTGAAAGACAGAGTGACATAATGAGAGAGAAAAGGAGTGTTTCGGTCGAGCGCGTTTGATTGAACACAGGGAAGCCGGCAGAATCTCCAAAAAGGTCAACGTTTTCTTTGGTGTAAATCCGTAGTCGTCATTGCACCGTGCTGGCCCCCAGGCCAGGCTTAGGTCAGGTCATGCCTGATTGGACAGAGGAGACAGGGGGGGATCTGAGGTTTTAGGGCCACCTCAGAAGCAGGCTCAGCCGCAGGGGTGAAATCTATACCTCCACATTACAGCAGCGCACCAGGACACCAACACCCCCCATCAACATCTGTGGGCGAGGCTCATTCCCGGCCCTTGTTCAGTCCTTGTTCGGCCCTTGTAGCTGCACTACAATCAGGGCTGGCAAGGGTGGGGTGGGGGGGGGAATGGGGGAGTAGAACCTGGGAGTCGACTGTCTTCACACATACACACATAAGGCATAAGTAATATATGTTTCAAACGTACACATTATGAGCACCCATGGAACCCGTGGGACAATACTGTAATATTAAAAGTTCCAGACCTTCCCTCCGGCTAGGTCATATTTGCATGCTTCCACAACCTGATGAAAATCAATTCTTTCATTGACAGGCTGTCCTCTTAAATGGTTTTACATTAGCTCTGGACAACGTGTGTGTGTATATGCGTGTGTGTGTGTGTGTGTGTGTGTGTGTGTGTGTGTGTGTGTGTGTGTGTGTGTGTGTGTGTGTGTGTGTGTGTATGTGTGTGTGTATGTATGTGTATGTGTGTCTGAGAGTGGATCTGTGTGTGTGAGTGCGTGTGTCTAAAAGCTAACAAAACCTATTTCACAGAATCACAACCCAACCAAATGTGTCAGTGATTTGTATTCCTCCCAATCTTTTCACATGACTCATGTCATGCATTGTGTGGAATACTAGCAAGGAGCAAGTACAAAGATATCTGTGTCTCCAAGCATTTACATCCCACCTCACATCCTATCCGTCTGATCCCACTTTAGACCACCCTTATCTCATCTCTCCACACTTGCCTTTGCCATCCCCCTATTTCCTATTCTACTCCTTTCTTCCTAAACAAACATGTGCCCCCTTTCCTGGTTTAATTGTCCCCTAAGTGGCCCCTGTGGTGTAGCTGATTCTCTCTCTCTTTCTCTCTTTGTCCTTCTCTCTCTCTGTATCTCTTTGTTACTCTCACTCTTACACATTCTCTCTCTGTGTGTCTCTCTCTCTGCAACAAGGCTGCTAACCCTAAATACCTGAGAGCGATTAAAACCCCTCACCTCCTGCTGAATGAGGAATAGCTTCAGAGTGGGAGGAGAAAGGTGAGGGAGAGAGAGGGGGCTCAGATAGAGGGAAAGAGGAAGATGGAGAGAGAAAGATATGGAGTGGGAGGACAGACAAAAAGCAAGGGACAGCACATGGTTTACGGTGGGTCAAAGAGAAATCAATGCTAATGAATGGGATCGGTCGTGCAACGCTGTGATAAGGAAAAGACCCACAGAGGGCGTGTGTGTGTATGTGAGTGTTTATGCAGTGAGTGTCTCTCGATAAGGCAGAGGTCCTGTCCAAAGAGGGGACTGCGCAGAACAATAATGTTTAAACAACTGTGTTATCTACAGTGGCCCCATTAGTACCGGTTGGTTAACCCGTGGGAGAGCAGACTGAGCCTCCATGAACAATTTGTTGAGACAGAACAGGAGCAACCAGGCACGAAGCAACAAACTGTGAATTCACCCCCAAACACACACCAAACTGTTTCTAGGTGGACAGGTTGTTAAATAGACCAGGTCAGAGAGGGAGGAAGGGAGGAGGGGAGGGGAGAGGAGAGACACCCCCCATTGTCATTAATTAACCCCTTTGGAGGACAGATCTACTGGTATCCAACTTGAGTCATCATTACTGATGAGGAAGCCATCTCATTAGGACCGACCTGACTGTTTCCCCCCTCCTCCCCCACCCCCCCTCTCAGCACCTTTGATCTGACCGCCCCTCCCCTTCTCCCCTTCTCCCCTTCTTCCATACCTCACAGCTCTCACACTCACCTTCATCTCCCCCCTCGCATCCCTCTCTATTTACCCCCGACAACATGGTGGTGAGCAAAGAACAACAATCAACAGGATCACCTCCGTCTTCTCCTTTCTTCTCTGTAACCTCCTCTTTCACATTTCACATTCACATTTAGTCATTTAGCAGACGCTCTTATCCAGAGCGACTTACAGTAAGTACAGGGACATTCTCCCCGAGGCAAGTAGGGTGAAGTGCCTTGTCCAAGGACACAACGTCATTGGACACGGCCTGGAATCGAACCAGCAACCTTCTGATTACTAGCCCGATTCTCTAACCGCTCAGCCACCTGACGCCCTCTTTCACCTTTAATTTCTCTGACACGCCTCTGTCCTCATTTCTCAGCCTCTTCCTCTGTCTCCCGCTCTCTCCGACTCCTTTGCACTCATCTCTCTGTCTCTTCATTCACTCCAAAACGAAAGAGACACTCCTCCTCCCCTCCTTTCATCCATTTGTTTTCCCACCTGCCCATTTCTTGACTTATTTCCTTCTCTCATCCCTCACTTATATTTTTAGACCTGGGGCTTCATTATCCCACCCTCCCTGGGCTCTGTGCTCGGAGCAAAAGAAACGATGGAGGAAAGAAACACGGCGGAGAGAACCAAAATAAAAGTGGTCCTTTTTTCCGATAAGGAATCCAATAAGGGACAACTAATGGAGTCTAGTGAACTCCTAGGGAACCCCCCCCCCCCCCCCCCACTGAGCGACGCCCCATAACGCAGATCAAACGCCTTTCTCCCAACTCTCTATTTTTTCCCTTTCACCACCCCCGCCCCACCATCTCTCTATTTTTGTCATCCTCTTTCATGTTGAGGAACAGTGGTTTAAGTGGCTCTGATGGGCTTGTAAATAGATCCTCAGAAAGAGAGAGGGAGGGAACAAGAAAGAGAAAGAAAAGGAGAAGTGAGAGAGAGTGTATAAGAAAGATTGAGAGAGTAGGATGAATGAGGTTTGTTGAGTCTACAACCTCCTGTGGCACCCCCTACTGTGAAGTGTCTGATCTACGCAGTCGTGGACGGATAGAGGAACTGAGGGCGAGGGGTGGCAATAAGGAAGGCAGCCAAAGAAAGCCACATCTGAAGCTTGAGGGGGGCTGGAGTCAGGGGTTAAGATTAACCAAAAACAAGAATCGCGGGGGGGGGGGGGGGATGAGTCATTCAGTCCTGGTGCAAGCAGCATTATTTATGTTCCATTTCATTTAGACTATTTCATAGTTTGACATACCACCAAGTGACTGTTCTGAAAAAAATCATGCCGTCCACGGGCATGGAAAATCTCCTGTTTGTGTAGATCCACACCACCATCTAGTGGATGCCAGACATAATGGCGTGACATATCACTCCCTTTCAAAGAGGGTGTCTTTTTTCAAATAAATTGTACTAGCGAAGTGTCCATGCTCATGATGCAGCTCTTTAATAAGATTAGTTGATTTGGTGTTCAGTGAACGCTTACAATGAGTGCGTTCTGCAGCACAGTTTTTGCACTATAGCTCAGTGCCCATTGGTGGTCATGCTAGTGCAGTCAGGGTGTGAATTATATAATGATAATTGGGGGGGTCAACGTAAAGTATACCTCGTACTGTTGTGGATTAAAATCACGTTCAATTTGTGGTCAGATTCTAAGTCAAATTCATATCTCAATTTCTGGCTCTTCAGATGAAATGACACAGAGTTTGCAGCAGTTTCAAACACGCAGAAGCTTTAATAACAGATCAAACGCGGGACATAACTCCGGTCCGATGTTCAAATTCTCTCTCCCAAGTTGTGTCTTTTGTTCACTTAGTCATCCCAACTCCCTCCTTTGGCAAACCTACCACACATTTCTACACATTCATGAAATCATCAATGGTCAAGGTGTTGATCGTAAATTATATGCACTGTATAATTTACAGGGGGGGGTTTTCTTCACTATTTGTATTTTTTTATACTATTTGTATTTTTATATTGGATAATATGGCCATTTTATATTTCATATATCATATTCTTTGTTTATTCTAAATTTTACATACTTTAGCCCCTTAGGATTAGTGATACTTTGTACCTTTTGTATAGGTAGACCACATATTTAAG
Source organism: Osmerus mordax (assembly GCF_038355195.1). NCBI lineage: Eukaryota > Metazoa > Chordata > Actinopteri > Osmeriformes > Osmeridae > Osmerus > Osmerus mordax. Next base: position 3,192,610 of record NC_090063.1, on the reverse strand, counting down.
TTAAGATTCCTATATCTTGAATGTGTACACCTTCCTGCCAAAGTAAATTCCTTTTCTATGCAAACTTTCATGGCGATAAAAACCCCTTTCTGATTCTGATGCCCAAGGTTTTCCATTGGATCTGTTTCTGAAGATAACAAGTACATTTACATATTTGCTGATGTTGCACAGTTTGGGGATTTCCATTTTAGAAATGTACTCAGGTCTTGCCCACTACACCCTGGTTTGTCCCTGCCTTCGTCATTGGGTTCACTTATTGTTCAATCCACCTACACAGTCCTTAGAAAACTACTAGTGCGCCTAGTGATAATGTATACAGGCAACGTAGGCTTGTTCCTTCATGATTTATGTGGAGAAGAAAACACAACTCTCTCCAGGGCCTCTAGCTAACTTCTCTCTGCACTCTTACATGTTTTTTCCTAATACACATCTAAGTTTCATATAGTAACTAAGTATAATAATTCTAAAATATAGAAACTTGTTTTAGCAATACTCTATATCACACATTTTTGGATGATAACCGAAAATGTCTTCACAATTATCTTCCTCAGTACAGCACAGGCACGTGCTTCAGTGAACTGAAGTTTTACAATCCCTACAGTATCTTGCTTGTTGAACTCTATGTCTGCAGTCCGTTGATGATAATAAATCCATTCCACAAGCTCATGGGGCATGTATTACACAACAACTTTTGTAGTCAGGGGTCACCAACAAAGTATAGTTAAGCAAAACTGGCAGCAAGTCAGACCCACACACACACAACAGTAGACTGTAATCTCCGCTCAAACACAGACCCGCACAATGCTGTACCAGAACAAAAGACACTATCAACATTACACGTAAAAAAAAAAAAATTTACGTGTAATGTACGTCCTATTGTTTTTTCCCTCTTTTTTAGGGGTCTAAGTCTTAATTTTGGGGGTCAGACCCTGAGTGCAGTTGTCGACTAGCAAGATCTATGTCTCTATCGCTTAGGGCAACTTCATGCGGTTCAACTTATTTATCTTGAGATCCATCATGGCTTCAATATGGCAGTGAACTTTTTTATATTGTTTATTGCATTGTGCAAAAACACAATGCAATTTAATAACATGTGGACTTGTCCTCGGTCCTGCTCAAGATTTCTACTTCATACAATGCTCGCTTCTCAAGATAACCAAGCCACAGACAGACACACAGAGAATCCTGGAATTATGGTAAGATTAATACAGTGTATAGATTAAAACTGTAACTGGTTGTTAGTTCTTCTAGTTAAACATACAGAATAGGCTTTCTCTTGTACGTTTCCCTATTTCTGATCAAATAACATTTAGCTGAATAGTGCAATGTGCAATTGTTCCTTGTGAAATCCATTCTGTATGCAGTAGCTAGTTTCAAAATCGTGTTGCCATGTTTTCAACAATCGTCAGTTGCAGTGCCCATGGGCAAAACGCTAGTCAGCTAACATGTGTATTTATATTTATTTGTCCCGAACACTAAACTTCACATCCTCGGGACCTAAACTACAGACACACGCACAGACACACATACACACAGAGAAAGACACACACACACAGAGAAAGACACACACATATTCCTGGAATTATGGTGCCGTCAAGACACTCACACATTGATTTGACCATTTATTGATTATCATTGATGTGGAAATAGGTTTAACTTTGGTGGAGTGGTTCTATCAAGGGGAAGCAATCCCTGTCTCTGAGCATAATCTTGCAACATACAAAGCCTACAATAAGAAGCAGGACCAAATGGACTATAAATTCCTATGATGGACAGTAATACACAGACGGGGGAGATAGTGGACTGCACATAATCCAACAACAGGGTGTATCTGTGCGGCATTAATATTGTCGCTTTATCAGATATGATAACCCTATGCGCTTGAAGTAGTTGATGAGCGAAATCACGCATGCAGCTCGAGTGCCATGTCTGCACTGTATTCTAAACGTTTCTAAGCGGTACTCTAAACTACAGTATCCTACTGAAACTGTAAACAAGGGCATTTCTGTGACAACAAGCTTGGACCCCTTTGTGGCCCCCCTAAATGTAGAGTCTGAATAGTTATAAACACTACTGCACAGTGCCCGTGATGCAGTCGGTGATTACGTAAGATGTCAGGGAAACACACAAATACAGATGACTTGAACTATAGATGCATATAGTGCCCGTGATGAAATTGGTGGCACACACACACAGATTTCTGGAATTAAAGATAGTGTAGTGCTCGTGATGCAGCTGGTGATGACAGTCCTTCTCAGTGGTGTTGGTACCTGTATTTCTCAGTTCACAATTGAAATTGTCTGTCATCTCTGAAGTACTTGTTCAACCTCCACATCATCTATTGTAGTCAAATTGCCAATGCCGTGGTAGCCTACATTCATGAATATGATGATGTATCCTTCATTTGTCTGCTGTTTCCTACATTATCAATTGCTTATGTTTATCAAAAATGTATATTGGTTCTCTGTTAAATTGTGTTACCACCACAAACATCTAGACATTTAGTTCATAACATCAGTCATTACATGCACAATGGTTGAGGTCATATTTCTAGGCCTAATTCACAATACAGCGCTTGCATGTACATTTGCAATTTGGGGGCAGTTTTGACATTACAGTTTTTTACAGTCGCTAGGAGACATTTCTCAATGCTTGGGTCACTTACAAAGACAAATGTGTTGGTAAATGCATAGTACTGTAATAGTCTAACTCTTATGTTGCCTTGTGGATTTATTTTAGAGAGTCATGGAGATTGAAGGCAGGAAAACACCACACATCTTTGTGGATGAGGCAGGTTTCAACTTGGCCATAACACGGCGACGAGGATGGAATGTGATTGGGAACAGAGCCACAGTGGATGTCCCGAGGGGGGGCCAGAGGGGTGCCGACATCACAAAATGCTCAGCAATATCCATTGATTGACTGCTGTTACACAAACCACTAATTGGGCCATACAACACTGAGCGCCTCCTTGCGTTCCTGCACGATCTCTATGGAAGGGTTGTGCTAGATGAGGAAAGGGATGCAGAGAGAAGTAATCAGACAACATTTATAATTGTATGGGACAATGTGGCATTTCACCACTCCCGTGCAGTCACCGAGTGGTTTGCTGCCCATCCCAGAATGGTGTCCCTTTCCTATCACCTTACTCTCCATTCCTCAACCCCATAGAGGAATTATTTTCCTCATGGAGGTGGAAGGTTTATGACCTCAATCCACATGTCCCTCCTGGACGCAATGAATACTGGATGCCTGGACATATCAGCAGAAGATTGCCAGGGATGGATCAGGCATGCCAGAAGATTCTTTCCAAGGTGTATTGCCCTAGATGACATAAGATGTAATGTGGATGAGAACCTGTGGCCAAATGCAGAAGACCGAGACCATTAGCATTCCTATCGTATCTATATCAGTGGATGGTGTGGATACTAATTCTTGTAGTCTGGAATTACTCAGTCCAACAAACAAACAAAAAGACATACAATATATTGAAGCATACTGCATCATGTCTGATTCATTCCAGTAACATATATTGCAATGAATTCTAAACAGTAGAGAGGTGTCCTTGTTTAACATAAGAAACCATTGTATAATGCTAGTGTTTTTTAGGTCATTGTTTTGTCGGTGACAAAGTTTGTTTGTTGGCTGTCGACCTTTGCTAGTGTTATGGAAGAATGAGTTGATTTGAGACGTGTAACGTGAGGGTTCAGTATAAGGTGGTTGGATCACTCTTAATAAGAAGAGACAGCCAGATGGAGACAGATAACTTTCTTAAACAGCACTTTACTTTACTCCACACTTCATCCGTGCCATAACATCCACACTTCCTCCTCTCCCTCTCACATGTTGCTAACCAACCAATCAAACGTTACCAGGACTTAAACTAAGGTAAATGTAAGGAAACCACAGAGGTAGATTATCGTAACCATATAATAACTGTGTAACACAAATATGCAAGTAGTTAACTGTGTAAACATTGTAAATATATGTTTAGAAGATTGACCCTAAATATATGCATTACTTGTAAACCTTACATTTCCTCCCCCCCTCACAAAAAGAAACTTCCTCGTTTCACCGAAGCACACAACACAAGCAACTGCAACCAGAGAGAACAAAAGAACAGTCTCACTGTAAAACATAGTCCATAAGGTATCTGGGAGGTCGAACTGGACGTCTGCAGGGATGCAGCGACGAACCAGAGCCTTGATCAAGAGGGGCAGAGGGGATAGTGTGAGACTGCCTAACCATGGCCTGGTTGGAGGGGGGAGCAGTCAAACACGGAGTCCAAGGAGCAGAAGGCGAGTGGGATAGGGTCTGGGGCAGGGTCTGGGGCAAGGCCTGGAGCAGGGGCTGGGGCAGGGGCTGGGGCAGGGCCTGGAGCAGGGGCTGGGGCAGGGGCTGGGGCAGGGCCTGGAGCAGGGGCTGGGGCTGGGGCAGGGGCTGGGGGATCTGTAGGGCCACTGAGGGAGCACCGTAGCGACCAGATACAATGCAGCTCTCTGTCACTGCAGGCTGTGAAGGTCTAAAGGGCAAAGCACCTGACAATGCAGTCAAACAAGGGAGTGGAGGCCGCAACAAGGAGTCACAATCAGGTGTCTTATGACCAGGATCTGGCACAGGAGCCATGTAAGGTCTGAGACGGTAGTAATGGACAATCTGAGACTTGTCCGATTGATCCAGGAGGTAACGAATCTTATACGTCACTCCAGGTGAATCCCCATCACATCCGAGGCACGCCAGTATTTCAAAGGGGCCTTTCCAGTGAGGAGCAAGTTTTTGTCTTGACGTAGTGGGGTCATTCAACCACACAAGTCTCTGGGTCAACTGTGCAACATAGTCAGCAGGAGAACCTGGAGTGGATGAACATGGTGTGTTTTTAGGTAACAGCAGATTGGCAGGCATCCTGGCTTCACGACCGTGTGTCAGGAAGAATGGAGTGAAACCTGTTGTAGAGTGAGGGCTGGTGTTATAAGCCAAAGCAACTTGGCTGAGGCAGTCATCCCATTCATCAGGCAGCTGAATAAGTAACTTGGCTAACTGATCATTGAGCGTCCTGTTGAGTCTCTCCACCATGCCATCACACTGAGGATGATATGGGCTGGTTCATGTCTTCTGTACGCCCAGCAGTTCACTAAATCCGACTCAAATTGACGTCCCTGATCAGTGTGCAGCATTTCCGGAACACCATGTTCACAGATGAAGTTTTCAAAAAGACATTTTGCAACTGTCGTTGAGCGCTGATCTGGAATGGCATATAGGTTGACATACTTGATGAAGAAGAGGAAAAATAATCTTGAACCACAAGCACATACCTGTTGCCACGATTTGTGATGGGCAGCTCAAGTATGTCGGCTGCAACCTTCTGGAACGGCTCAGTAGCCACAATTGTTTTCATGGGCGCTCTCTGGTGAGGTATGGGACTCCGTCTTGCGTCACATGGAGCACATTGCTGGCACCACATCTTGATGTCACGTGACATGAATGGCCAGTAGCACAGTTGCTGAGCACGTTTCAGGACTTTATCTGCAGACAGATAACCAGTCACTGGATTTCCATGCAGTAGCTGTAGAACAGTGTTTTTTAAGGCGTGAGGGACAACAACTTGATGCAGCACTGACTTAGTGGATGGGTTGAAAACTATTCGACAGAGCAAACCATTATGGAGGGTAAGTCTGTGGTACTCTTGCCAAAGTTCTTTCTCAACAGGTGTGTTTTTTTTCATGTGCCAGTATGGTGGTTTCTGACCTTGAACTTTCCAGTTAATGACCACTGACAATATGGAGTCTTGTCGCTGTTCCCTTTGCAGATCATCTACAGGGAGTTGAAGCATAGATGCAAAGGAGACAAACTGTGCAGTACACTGTAGATCTGGACCTGGAGGCTGTGGTAAAGCCAGGTTACAGGGACCAGGCTGTTGGTCAGTACTGCAGGAGCTGTAGTGATGTACAGAACTGACGGGACAAGATGGACTTACAGGACTTAAATGTCTCTTGTCAGGTTGTGGGCTAACAGCAGTGGTGCATGCAGTGCTCTGCTCTATAGGGTTTGTGTCAGCAGGGCAACGTGACATTGCGTCTGCGTTGAGGTGGCTGCGGCCATCTTTGTGTATTACAGTCCATTCAAAAGGGTCAAGTTCGAGAGCCCAGCGTGCACGACGACCCGTCCTGTCATTGTCAATGGGTATTTTCCGGAGACCCAAAAGAGGTTTGTGGTCCGTGATAATAAAAAAGGGCTGCTTGTAGAGGTAGTGGCGGAAATGTCGTACCGCCCAGACGATAGCCCATAGTTCTCTGTCATAGGTCGACCATTTTCTTTCTGCTTTTGTTTGAACATGGCTAGCATATGCAATGACTTTCTCCTGATTTTCCTGTCTTTGAGCCAGCACAGCACCGAAAGCAGAGCCTGAAGCATCAGTGTAGAGGGAGAATGGCCTCGTAAACTCAGGGAATGCAACCACTGGGGGGCTTGAGAGGGCATGTTTCAGGTAAGTGAATGCATCCTGACATTGAGGAGTCCATTGGAAGAGTGCATTCTTCTCAGTGAGTGCATGTAGCGGAACACTGTGATGTGCAAAATTCCTGATGAACTTGCGATAGTATGAACAAAGTCCTAGGAATGCTCTCACTTCTGTTGCTGAGTGTGGAGTAGGCCAGTCTTGAACACTTGTAACATTGCGTGGGTCTGGCTGAATGCCGTTCTTGGATACAACATGGCCCAAAAATGTAACCTGGTCACTGGCAAAACAGCATTTCGATGGATTGAACTTGCAGTAGCTGTAGAACAGTGTTTTTTAAGGCGTGAGGGACAACAACTTGATGCAGCACTGACTTAGTGGATGGGTTGAAAACTATTCGACAGAGCAAACCATTATGGAGGGTAAGTCTGTGGTACTCTTGCCAAAGTTCTTTCTCAACAGGTGTGTTTTTTTTCATGTGCCAGTATGGTGGTTTCTGACCTTGAACTTTCCAGTTAATGACCACTGACAATATGGAGTCTTGTCGCTGTTCCCTTTGCAGATCATCTACAGGGAGTTGAAGCATAGATGCAAAGGAGACAAACTGTGCAGTACACTGTAGATCTGGACCTGGAGGCTGTGGTAAAGCCAGGTTACAGGGACCAGGCTGTTGGTCAGTACTGCAGGAGCTGTAGTGATGTACAGAACTGACGGGACAAGATGGACTTACAGGACTTAAATGTCTCTTGTCAGGTTGTGGGCTAACAGCAGTGGTGCATGCAGTGCTCTGCTCTATAGGGTTTGTGTCAGCAGGGCAACGTGACATTGCGTCTGCGTTGAGGTGGCTGCGGCCATCTTTGTGTATTACAGTCCATTCAAAAGGGTCAAGTTCGAGAGCCCAGCGTGCACGACGACCCGTCCTGTCATTGTCAATGGGTATTTTCCGGAGACCCAAAAGAGGTTTGTGGTCCGTGATAATAAAAAAGGGCTGCTTGTAGAGGTAGTGGCGGAAATGTCGTACCGCCCAGACGATAGCCCATAGTTCTCTGTCATAGGTCGACCATTTTCTTTCTGCTTTTGTTTGAACATGGCTAGCATATGCAATGACTTTCTCCTGATTTTCCTGTCTTTGAGCCAGCACAGCACCGAAAGCAGAGCCTGAAGCATCAGTGTAGAGGGAGAATGGCCTCGTAAACTCAGGGAATGCAACCACTGGGGGGCTTGAGAGGGCATGTTTCAGGTAAGTGAATGCATCCTGACATTGAGGAGTCCATTGGAAGAGTGCATTCTTCTCAGTGAGTGCATGTAGCGGAACACTGTGATGTGCAAAATTCCTGATGAACTTGCGATAGTATGAACAAAGTCCTAGGAATGCTCTCACTTCTGTTGCTGAGTGTGGAGTAGGCCAGTCTTGAACACTTGTAACATTGCGTGGGTCTGGCTGAATGCCGTTCTTGGATACAACATGGCCCAAAAATGTAACCTGGTCACTGGCAAAACAGCATTTCGATGGATTGAACTTGAGGCCACTTGACTGGAATCTGGAGAGCATTTCTTCCAGATGCTGAAGATGGTCGCTGAAAGAGGCGCTGTAAATGAGGACATCATCCAGATAAACCAGGCAGGTTTTCCATGGGAGGCCACGAATTACCATCTCTATTAAGCGTTGGCATGTGGCGGGAGCATTTGTGAGTCCCATTGGCATAACTTTAAAGTGATAAAGTCCACTGCCTGTCGTGAAAGCTGTTTTTTCGCGATCATTCTCTTCCAGCTCGACTTGCCAATAACCATGCTGAAGGTCCACTGTGGAGAACCAGGCCGAGCCTGAGAGAGCATCAAGTGCGTTGTCGACTCTGGGAAGACGATGTGTATCTTTGATTGTCACAGCATTCAGTTTCCTATAGTCCAGGCAGAACCGCCACGTGCCATTTTTCTTGCGCACCAAAACAACTGGTGCAGCCCACGGACTGTCTTAGCTTTCTTCAATGATATCTGCTTTCAACAGGCTGTCAACTTGTGTTTGTATTTCCGCTCTCTGTTCTGGTGTTATTCTGTAGGCTCGCTGTTTAACTGGTGCAGCATCACCGGTGGAAATATGATGCTTTATTGTGCCTGTGCGACCTCACTGAAGCAGTGATGTCAGAGACTGAACTTGAGAAGTTGACAGGTTGGCTTCACCTATCTGTACAGCTGGAGCTCCATCAGATGCAGGTATGGTTGCACAACATGTTCCGTCAACTGGTATGATGTCAACAGATGAAGCAGAGTGAAACTCACCAAGGTGTTGACCAGAATGTAGCTCAATGTCGTCCCTGGAGGGATTTAAAACTCGAACAACAGTTGTGCCATTCTGAACTTCACTGAAGGAGTGTGCCACGATGATGTCACAGACTGGGTTGGGCATGAGAACACCACAGTAGTCCGTTGGTGTAGGAGAAGCAGGTGTAGCTGCTGACACACAAGCCGTGATGAGGGTCTCACTCATAGCTGGAATCTTAGTGAGAGCTAATACAGACACATTACAGCAAGCGGCCACTTCATGTCCTCTGGGCAATAGGGGAATTTTCACGTCCCACAATTGCAGTACTTTGTCTTTGAGATCGAGAAGTGCATGGTGTTTTTCTAGGAAATCCCAACCTAGTATAACTGGCCGGTAAGCACATCTTAAAACGTCAAATTCCTGCTGCCATACCTGTTTTCCCAGTCTGATGCCAATGGTGAGCTTGCCCAAGATGTCCAGGCGCTGGCCATCGACTGGACAAGCTGGCACAGAGGATGCTGTCAGAGGGCGTTTTTTTTAAAAGCTGGATGAGAGTTTCGAAAATCTTCACTCACAATGGAGACAAAAGAACCAGAGTCAATTAAAGCACACACTTCAATGCCTTCAACGATAGCCAAGATACTAGAAGAAACAAAGCCATTAGGTTGTGAGTTGTTGTCAGGTGTTAACTGTGAACTAGCCTGGGGCTGTGACGTAGTAGCTGATGTTTGCCCCTCAACAGCAGCTACTGAAAGTTTCCCTGTCGGTTGGAGCTTAAGTGTTCATGACTTTCAGGAGACTGGAATCTGACACCGCTTCTAGCGTGTGGACTTGCATCTCTATGTCTCCGTGGTGCTGGACTGGGACTGTGTCTGTATCTGTTCATGTCATCATCACAGCGACCCTGCCTGGAGTACTGATAGGACGGGCGTGATGGAGAGCGACCTCGGTCACGGTCGTCACTGCTGTTCCACTCGTTGTATCTCTGATGATCAGGGAGCGGAGGACGACGTTCATAGTGGGACTCTGAACCATGAGTATAACCCTGCGCAGGTGAGTAATAGTCCCTGGGGTGTTGTCTGGTATGGTAGGGTGAAGGAGAGGAACTGCGTGCGCCGTGTCGAGTATCACAGGAAGAGGATCCGTCAGGTCTGGAGTCCAAACGCTGAGCAAGGTAACTGTGCTTCTCTCGCAAAGTCTGTACTTCATATTTTAAACTGGTCACAGTTGGAGTCAGCTGCTTAACTGCCTGAAGGAGTTTGTCGTCAGTAGGATTACGACAAACCATAGCTACCTGTTCAGAAGGCAGAGTGAGTGGGGATCCTGCAGCTGACCCTAAATATATGCATTACTTGTAAACCTTACACATGTATGAAGTGTTTTGGTAGTTTTAGTGCATTTTGAATGTGAAATTAACTGCTGTGCCGAGCTGAAAGTTGGTTAGTAGAACTGTGTGAAGAGTTTTGCTACCTCTTCTTATACTGGCATGAACACTGGATGTTGGTGTTTCAACACCCATTGCCACTTCCCTGAGGCAATGTAGCAAGCATGTGGACTCTCTTTCTCACCATATGCTTCTCTATTTCTCATAGACTTCAAGATAAGGTTGCACAGAGCAGGATCTGTGCAACAGATCCCTTTGTTCCTCATCCAATATTAAGAGGGAAGTGGTGAATGGAGGACATATTCTGGTACTCATGGTAAGATATTAATTGAGTTAGTCTCCCATGCGTTTACCTCAAATATAGGCAACGTGATTTCATAGAAATTGTATTATTTGTGGTTGCTTGATGTGATTAATTGTGTAGCCTAGATGTTTTTCATTATGTTATCTGATTATTTGGCAACTAAACCGCTATGACCTCGGCTCACCTCACTAGAAGCACTTTAGGATAATAGACAACAAAGCTGCTTATGACCAGCCCGAGTTTAGACCCGCCTGTGAAATATGTTGTCTGATTGGACACTGTGTCAGGAAGTGTCATCCATCCAATGGCATGCGCCGTCGGTGTAGGGGTCGCTGCTGACCGTCCGAGCTACCTGTCACAGTCTGCACTTGCACAGTAAGATAAGTTTACGCTTAAAAAAGTAATAAAAAAGTAAAGAAATGTAATAGTTGAAATCAAAGCAAGTATTATGTTATTTTTAAGGTTGTTGTGCTTAATGTTCATCCGTTTGTGGACTATATATTCTATCCAGACCACTCTCTATCTGGGCGGAGAGGTTTTGGGACAGAGTGCCAGTTACAGTAACTAGACTATATTCGGTATGACTTTGGCTGGAAGTAGCAACAAAACGGACTGGTTTTGCCCGCGGTGTCACAAGGAGTTTGTTTTCCAAAGTGTACTTCGCTCAGGACTTTTTGTTATTTGTCTGGTAAGTTGGTTGGAGATATCTACGTTCGTGTCTGGCACATGAGTTTGTTGACAAATAAAATTAATGGTGGACGCTATGAAAAGCGACCAGGCATGATATGCAATTTGCTGCTGGTGACTACAAATATGTGCAGACATCTATTGTGTCCTCCGAGTTCCTGACAGGCGGAGGTTTAAAATTGCATGTGTTTAAACGCAAGCCGACGGCCGTCCGTTGACTTGCGCAGAAAAGCGGAGCGGATAAAGAATTGGCCCACTTTCCAAACACTAATTTTGTAGTGACAGCAAAACAATAATAGGAGGACAGATTGAACAGTATTCCTCGACAATGCATTCTTCCTCCAAAATGAGAGCACAGGGGTATAATAAAACAGAAATAACTCTCTGTCCCAAGGACACCAAAGTGGCTGTCACACACACAAACACATACTGAGATTATATTAAACTCCCTTTCACATGCACTGAAGTGACCTCACCTCAGGGGATTGGACATAAATGTAATCAATCCATCACTTCCTTTCTATTGAGTTTTTGTTCCCACCCCACCGCACCTCCAATCTCCTTTCCCAGGTAGTGGTCTTGTCCATGTACCCCCTGCTGAGACCTCTGGGGGTCCACATCCATTCCGCCATCACTGGGAGCTACATACCCGGCCACCACTCCATCCTCCTGGTCAACTGTCCCAACGAGCAGGCTGCCAAGGACATCGGCAGGTATCGGCTCAGAGCGATACTCTACTCACAATTTACGATGTTCTAATACAAATTGTGTACTAACTACATATGATGAACACATGACTAATTACTGATTATTAATGACTTTGTCGATGAAAGACTGACAACCGCTTCGTTAAGCAACTTGAAATCCCTTTACAACACAACATGTTCACTGTCACCATAAATTCAGACACCCCCAAAAAAATTATCACAAAAATATACGTCATCTATACTGTATATTATGTATATTTTCTCCATTCAATGTTATGGTTACTACATTATTATAAGCCGAGACTGAGTAATGCACCCTAAACCCAGTAGGACTAAAGCTGCAGTGTTTTGTTTGGCTGGGAGAAGGGTAGGCCAGGGTAAGTCTGTAAAGCTACACTCCAGAGAACAAGAACTGTGATTGGACGACATTCCCTTTAACTATAATGGCTTCTTGCTGCATGCAGATGAGCTGTTTACCGTGTGTGAGAGAGGGAGAGGAGAGGAAGAGAGAGGAAGATAGAGAGAGGGAGAGTGTATGAAAGAACAGTGAGGAGCATTGACTCACAGTCACAGTTCTTCGCCAAAATGTAAATGTGCCGCCTGCGAGCTTGGAGCAGTATTGTGTGGGACAGGAAGTGCCCTCGGCTCAGCTGCTGTGAGCGTGACTGAGCTCGGCACGATGGGATGTCCCGTCGCCTGCTAATGCCGCAGCGTGCACACACCCAACCCCGCAGAGGGTCTATGGCGGGCTACAGCTATAATTGGTTGACAGCTGCTGGCTGTTGAGTGTTTAATTGCTTACCAACGCCTGCATCTCTCTTCCACGGGTTCCTCGCTTTGTCCCTCAAAATGTTTGACATTTATTTATTTCCCCTCACGTTCTATCACTCTCCCTTCTCCCGTCCTTCTTTCCTCTCTCACTTCCTCTCTCTCTCTCTCTCTCTCTCTCTCTCTCTCTCGCTTCCACCTATCCTCAGAGCTATCATGGAGAGGAGGATGGCAGCGAGCATCAACATTCTACCCAGGACCTCCACTATGTAAGAGAATCATGACTCTGTTGTCTAGCTCTAGTGGCCTCTCCAACGATCCACCACAGAGGCTACACACACCATTCACTCCTACTCACACCAGACAGACCATAAACATGCCCGTTATGCATTAGCACATAAGTACACACACATACACACAGTTAGCCATAAATACATGCATGCCCACACACACATACACACACACTAAGAACTCGTTACCCAGGCAACCAGAGTAATGGTGAACTAGCTGCATATAAATAACTGTTCTGAGCTAGCCAGGCCAGAAGCTGCTTCGGGCAGAGGAGGAAAGAGAGAGAGAGGGGAGAATGAGTAGCCCGGCTCTATGAGAGGCCGTATAGGACTTAATTCATACTTGGTCTCACATACACGCCATGACCTCACATATATACCATTATACTCTCACATATATACCATTATACTCTCACATATATACCATTATACTCTCACGTATACACCATTATACTCTCACGTATACACCATTATACTCTCACATACACACCATGACCTCACATATATACCATTATACTCTCACATATATGCCATTATACTCTCACATATACACCATTATACTCTCACATATACACTATTATACTCTCACATATACACCATTATACTCTCACATATACACCATTATACTCTCACATATACACCATTATACTCTCACATATACACCATTATACTCTTGCACATAAACTGGCATACTCTCTTACACACACAAAAATACCGTCTTATATGCACCATCATACTAAAGTATGACAATATATGTAAGAGACAAATAGTATGTGTGAAACAGAATGTTACTATATGTAAGAGAATAACAGGATGTGTAAGAGAGAATACTTATCTATGTGAGAGAGAATACTTGTCTATGTGAGAGAGAATACTTGTCTATGTAAGAGAGAATACTTGTCTATGTGAGAGAGTATATTTGTCTATGTGAGAGAGAATACTTGTCTATGTGAGAGAGTATATTTGTCTATGTGAGAGAGAATACTTGTCTATATGAGAGAGAATACTTGTCTATGTGAGAGAGTTTGATTGAAACGGAAGGCAGTTTGATTGAAAAGGAAGTAGTACTGAATTCTCAGTTCCTGATTGGCTTACAAATGAAGAAGAAGGATTTGGGGTAGATGTAGCTAACGCCCACCTTCCCTATCAAGACGAGACTGAGTGACATGGCAAGATGGCAGAGAGTGGGCGGCTTAATGAAGCCATTGGACTTATTAATAACATTTTGAATACTCCAAATGCTGCGGCGTTATTGTAGGGAGGACAGACCCGTTCCTGAAATACGTTTTTACAGTTATTCCTGGGGAAATTATGGAATTAAATTACATATTAACTATACTAAAATAATTGTGCACAATAATATTGGCTAAATGTAGACGTTTTTAAAGGTTTAATTTTACCTCGAAGCTTTTTGTGAAAAAGAGGCTAGTTTCACGACGGCGACTTTGGATGTAGACTAGGCTACTTTAACATGTTAGCTGATTAGCCAGTATGAGTGAGATATGTATACAGTCACATTAACAAACCTCTTCTTTGTAAACTATTTCGTCTTAAATACGATGGGAACACATCACATTAACAATTCCAAAACGCACCACACGCCAAACACATTTTTTGTCAAGCGTCTCTAAGCTCAGATTCCGAGTCGGATCCATGAAGCTATTTCGTTGCAGTGAATGGGTGCGGGCACTCATCGTGCATAGGGGCCTACACTCAAATAGGATCCTAAAAGTCCCAACTGGAAAATGTTGTGAACAGATTTACATCAAATTCAGGTTGTGGCATTGAAGCTTAGGTTAGTAGCCAAGGGTGTAAAGACCACTCGACTAATTAAAGACGTCAACGGTTAAAACCCCAGTGCCACGGGACGGTATTCACACAGGCATTTAATTTAAATGATAGTTTGTTTCATCAATTGAAAAACTGATCTAGGACTTTTGACTCAAGTAGTGGGGGTCGGTATAGCTTCCTAAACAACTATGTAATTCTACATTTGAGTTTTTTTGTGGATTTGCTTGAATCGTTGTCAGAAATGTTGGAATCAAAGACGACAGCCATCCACAGTGGCTATTTCTGACGCTAACGATGAAATGCGCCTGCTCTTCAGACCTCGATCAGGTGCATCACGGAGCGGCAGCAGCACTCTGTCAGGAGTTAGTCTTAACCGAAATACTGCGGAGTTTGATATTGGGTTTGCGCCATCACTTGGCTGGCATTAAGACTAGCTCCTGACAGAGTGCTGCTGCCGCTCCTTGATGCACCTGATCCAGGTCTGAAGAGCCGGCGCATTTCATTGTCAACGTTAGCGTTAGAAACAGCCCCCGTGTATGGCTGTCGTCTTTGATACAACATTTCTGACAATGACGCCGCAGGATTTGGAGTATGCAAAATGTTATTAATGAATCCATCTTGTCATGTCACTCAGTCTCGTCTTGATAGGGAAGGTGGGCGTTAGCTACATCTACCCCAAATCCTTCTTCATGTGTAAGCCAATCAGGAACTGAGAATTCAGTACTACTTCCTTTTCAATCAAACTCTCTCACATAGACATGTATTCTCTCTCATATAGACAAGTATTCTCTCTCACAAAGACAAGTGTTCTCTCTCACAAAGACAAGTATTCTCTCTCACATAGACAAGTATTCTCTCTCACATAGACAAGTATTCTCTCTCACATAGACAAGTATTCTCTCTCACATAGACAAGTATTCTCTCTTACATAGACAAGTATTCTCTCTTACACATCCTGTTATTCTCGTACATATACTAACATTCTGTTTCACACATACTATTTGTCTCTTGCATATATTGTCATACTTTAGTATGATGGTGCATATAAGAGGGTATTTTTGTGTGTGTAAGAGAGTATGCCAGTTTATGTGCAAGAGTATAATGGTGTATATGTGAGAGTATAATAGTGTATATGTGAGAGTATAATAGTGTATATGTGAGAGTATAATGGTGTATATGTGAGAGTATAATGGTGTATATGTGAGAGTATAATGGTGTATATGTGAGAGTATAATAGTGTTTATGTGAGAGTATAATGGTACATATGTGAGAGTATAATGGTGTATATGTGAGGTTATGGTGTTGTATGTGAGACCAAGTAGTTTATGTGCAAGAGTATAATGGTATATATGTAAGAGTATAATGGTATATATGTGAGGTTATGGTGTTGTATGTGAGACCAAGTAGTTTATGTGCAAGAGTATAATGGTATATATGTGAGAGTATAATGGTATATATGTGAGAGTATGATGGTATATATGTGAGGTCATGGCGTGTATGTGAGACCAAGTATGAATTATGGCCTATACGGCCTCTCATACGGCTCTGCCCTCCTACGTACTTCCGCTCAATTTAGATTTTGCTTCTGTACTAGGTCTGAGCATGAGGTACGTAAGTCAGATATCTCCGGTTAATTTTCTACCTGTCCAATCAGCAAACAGAGGGAGTGGCTGAGAACGATGACGATGATGTCGTGCGCAAGTTTGTGTTGTCGTTCCATAATGGCGGCGGAGAAAGATGCGAGCGAAGCCATTCGGTCCGTTGTGGTCACACTGACGAATATCCAGAAGTTAAAGCCAGAGCAAGAACAATCTTTGATCCCCACGGGGTTCGTTTGATTTTCCAGCTAGCTCCGCTAGTTGTAAAGGAGTTGGCTAAGGCAAACGCTAGCGATTGGTTATGGCAGATCCAGAGTGGCTCTGGGCAGATCCAATAGTTTTAAACTTCAACAGAGTACCCGCCTTCGAGGAAGTTAACGCTTGTCAATGGAGCGAGCCCAGACTCTCTGTACAAATGAAATGTACGAGAGTCTGGTTAGGACCAGGCTACAGAAGTAGAGCCAGAGAGACACAAAGAGAGGCAGGACTTTTTCCCTTGTTGGGACTGTGTGCGTAACCCTGCATGCATGACAGAGCCTACAGGCCTGCTGACACATAACCCCAAATCATGTCGGTTTAGATGGCTGCTTGCAGAACAGATAACATCAGTGACCCTCACTCCACGTCCGCTACACAAACAGAACACTTCACAACACCCACAAAGGCCTGACTGAAACGGCAAGTCTTACTCTGAGTTCTCATTCGTCCTCGGGTCTGCGCAGTAAACAAGTCCGTTCCATCCAGTCAGTTCGAACCATTCGCACCCTAAATCCTGAAGTAACCGTCTGGTGTACTACTATTACACAAGCCACCAAGGCAGAACCAGCGCAAGGCTTTGTGCTTCCTGGACACGGTTCTGGCCCAGCCCTGTCTGAGGATCTGGGCCGAGAAACCACGATGACGTCAGCTAGCTGTCAATCAAAAGTGTCTGGGGCTGTCACAGACACTAACTCGGCCTGTCCTGGGTGTAGGGAGGAACTAGCTTTATAGCATTCAATAGTACGTACATAGTGTCTATACTGTCCCATGGGCTTATTTTAGGGAACTTGCTATTTGTAAGCCACATGCTGCTAATCTTAAAACTCGTGTCATAGGTATTACTGGAAAGGCGATATTCAAGATGCTACAGAGATACTCATGGTAAGTTATTGAGATGGCTCTTGTCGGAATTCCTGGTTCACACACTTCGACTTTTTTTATTAACCTTGAAGGAATGGGATTGATTGTAGTGAAGGATGTTCTATCTTCAGCTTTTTACGGGGAATGGAATGGAACATTCTATGTTTCTAGTTGATGGTGGGAATGTGATGAAGTTCTATGTTCTAGCTGGTAAGGGGTGTTCAATGTTCCAGCTGGTTGAGGAGATTGGTTGAAGTGTACTAAGAAATGTTCTGGGTTATAGATGGTGATGACAAGAACATCCAATATCCCGCAGCTGACAGAATATGTGAGGTGAGTGGGTCTTCTTAATGTCACAATACAATAGGAGCCAAATGATTGAGTGAACTCATTTGATCATTTCTGTGTGTGTGTGCGTATGTGTGTGTATAGGTCTGTCCATCCCTATGAGATCCCAGAGATCCTGAGTTTCCCTGTGGATGGTGGGAGTCTGGCCTACCTAAAGTGGATGGACGAAGCTATGCCCAATGATTGACAGCTCATTTGACCAATACCACTGGTCTGTCTGTGGCTGTTTGACCAGTGGCGTTACCGTGGGGTCATATGTTGCTTGCACAGCGTCCAAACCTGCCAAAGTTAACATTGCCTGCAAGTATGTGTTGTCGTGGAGATCTGTGTTGTTGTAAGTGGTTTCCATGGCAACCCTTGACCCGTAATGTTCTCATTGAAGTTTAGACTTACAGATTAGTATAAGAACTGTCCTCAAGGAGATGCTGAAACAGGAAGCAGTTAACTTGTATGTTGATTTCATTGTGTTTCATTAACTTTATTTCCGGAAAAGTAATCTCAGCTAATTGTCTTAAAAATATATACTGTATATAAAAACATTTTTGCATACTGTGATTTTATTCAATTTCTCAGAATACATCTGCTACCTATTTCAGATATGAAATGTTTGCATATTTGGAGTTTATAACATAGGTATATTTATAAAATGTGAATTAAATAACTATTTTACAATCACAGCTTGGGAATATGTGGTTTCTGCCATGATGTAAAACGTGATTTGCTGTGTGTGTCTATTTGTGTGTGTGTCTGTTGGAAACGGCAAACAGCAATGCTGTTTATGAATCTCTCCTTACCTATAACTGACTTTAAAGCACAAGTGGAAGCTGTGTGCTCACCTGTCCCCCTTCACCATATAGATCAGAGAATAAAGCCCAGACTGTTTAGTTCCTATACTGCCCAAGTTGGACTGCTTAAAGTGTAGCCTGTTGAGAGACTTGAGAGAGTCTCTTAAAGCTAGCCACAAGGCCCCAGCAGTGTTTACATGACATACTAGAGATTACTGAGCTCTACAACAGACTTACAGTACACAAACTCATGCATCACATACACATCACACATACCTTCCCTATATAACCCATCACACACCAAATAAACTGACTTACAAACCAAATGACGCACACGCATCAAAACATCAAGATGTTTTTTTGTTTTTTTTACTTTCTCAAACCCTGCTGTCTGCAAACTGACAAAGGAAGTTTCAACGTGGAGTTTTCAAAGGTGTGACTTTTCGACCACTTCTCACAGGGTCACACACAAACATACATATTTGCTCCCACTCACATCATACACACCAAACTGTACCTTTCACTCCTCACACCCTTATACGCCCTTATACACTCTGGATAAGAGCGTCTGCTAAATAAAAATGACTAAATGTTATAAACACACCATACACCCCCCCCCCCGCCCCCCGTCCCCCCTCCTTAGCGCCCCTGGCCTTGACGGCAGGATTATAGTAATTCCACATGGACAACAGCAGGCTCTACCATGTCGGCATTTCCTTTGTGAGGCACTCATTCCGGAAACGCTCCCGCCACCAGCATCCAGAACCCACGCTCTGGTGTCAGCAAGGCAAGCAGGCAGCACCTTACCAAGCGGCGTGCGCCTGTCAGCGTTGATATGTTGTTCTTTCAGATGATAGGATCGGATATGATGGTATTATAGGAGTTATGGTCACAGAGAAGTGTGGGATCTGAATTACAAACTGCTGACAGGCTGGATGGTCAATTATGAGGTGTGCTGTATCTTGTATTGAGTTGATGTGAATATGTGACCGTATACTACAGTAACCACAACCCACCACTAGATGTCAATGTTGGAATGCATTATAGTCTAGTCTCTGAGAATGTCCTGTAATGTAAATATGAGCTAGAAATTGTGACGGGATTTGTGTATAATCGCTTTTATTGCAGTTTCGCCATACCCAGTCTCTCTTACCAGAGAAGATGACACAGAGAAAATGCTTTTGTCCTTGTCAACATAAAATTCATGAATTATTTCATTACAAACGACCGCTATGGCCTGTGTGTCAGCAATGTTTCCAGGAGGCTTATACATAGGGATCTCCTGTAGGAGGTGACATCCCATAATCAACATGGCCTTGCTTTAGGGTCAATGGGTCATTAAGTTGAGTACTGCTGAATGTGCAGTATTGAAGAATGAGTGTGGAGCAGATTGACGGAAATGGCAGAAGCAAACTGATTATTATCATCACTGCCCTGCATGGATATTCGGCAGTGTTGCTGTATTGTGGTTTGTCTGATTAAATGTTTGCCAACTGTAAAGCCCCAGTTATTCTAACAGTTTTGCAAGTCCTTCAAAATCTCACATACATTTAGGACTGAACTATTGCTCAGACCAACAGCCTCTTCAGTGTGGCAACCCAAGATTTTTACAGCATTACCATTTTTGATGGTGCCAATGCAATTTACCATACCCCCTTCCTCCCTGTGCCATCCTCTTTCCCCACAAATCAAAGTGAATCGTAAATGGCAGGAGTATGTCTGCATGTCATGTGGCCTACTGCGGAAATGGCTAGGCTACTAGTACCTTCAAGTGCCTTATGGAGCCGAATTCTATCAACTGTGGACACAAAAAGTTTAATAAGAACTTCAAACAATTGTATGCTTCATGTGTTGAATCAGGGTTTGTGAAACCCCCCCCCTAAACGATTTTAAATGGCAACCACTACTCTAAGTCTACCCAAACGCAAACATGGTTTATGAAGCACACAGCCAATACACCTGTTACAGGATGTTTACCACGTTGTTCACTGTACTTCACCTGCATTCTTGGAACTGACTAGCTATAATATTGATAGATCTACCAAAAAGATTAAAGGAACACTTTAAATTTTTGTATGATTCTGCATTTGATTAATTAAGTGGTAAGATCCCACAAGGTTTGCAAAGTCGCAAAAATTATTTAGCTCGGCTGTTGTCTTATTGAGATTCATTTCTGATCCATCATCTGAAGCCATCGCAAGTGATTAAAACGAGTGACATATGGCTCTGTTTCTCTCTTTCACTTTGTGTGATTAAACTCTCTGCGTGGTGTCGTTTTTGGTGTGTGGTAATTAAGAATAGGCTTCCATATTGATAGGCTCACACATACACACACACAATCCCAGCCGTCAGCCAGCCCCCACTGTGCATGGTAATAAAAAAAGGATAAAGACAAACCAACAGTAGAGAATTATGGTCCATGGGAACAAGCAAGGTGTGAGATAAGCAAGTAACAATAAACCATTTTTGCTATGTTACGGAGTACTGTTTCGTTCCCCCAAAACAAACTGAGAACTAATTATTTTGAACACAACAAATGTTTTAAGAATCCTTGTCTGTTTTTAACCCCATATTAGGTATCACAATTAATTTCAAATTAAATTAACATAACATATCTTTTGTAGGACTGTAGCTGTGTACTGTAAGTGGATGGTGCTCCTGGAGTGACATCGATAACAAGTCAATAAGATGGGAGTCAGCTTTAGCGAAAAACATGCTAAAGTTCCAATAAACAGTCCATGTTTCTCATATGTGCTTTCCAAAACAACATCCCTAAGTGCACACTTCCAAGGGTCCATTGGGTCCTTTCTCAATGTCATATCCTGCCTTGCTTTTGAACACCTCTATTGAATGTTGTAGGCTATTAATTGGCCTACCTCTTGCTGTATATACTATACTATATTTACTGTATATAGCCTACACTGAATCAGGTGCGTTGCTGGACATAAAGCTCTTCTGGGGCACAGGCCCCTACTCATTATACGTACAGTTCAGACGTAAGTTTGATAGCTTTGGTAGGGAGTAGGTAGCCTGGTCCTAACCAGACTCTCGTACATTTCATTTGTACAGAGAGTCTGGTCTCGCTCCATTGACAAGCGTTGACTTCCTTGTAGGCGGGTACTCTGTTGAAGTTTAAAACTATTGGATCTGCCCAGAACCACTCTGATCTGCCATAACCAATCGCTAGCGTTCGCCTTAGCCAACTCCTTCACCACTACTGTAATAGAGCTAGCTGCCGTAGCTGGAAAATCAAACTTTTCCCGAACCCCGTGGGGAGGAGGGCCACAACATCATGGCCACCAACAAAACTCAGCAAAACTTGTTCTTGCTCTGGCTTTAGTTTATAGATATTCGGCAGTGTTGCCACAACGGGCCGAATGGCTTCGCTCGCATCTTTCTCCGCCTCCATTACGGAACTACAACACAAACTAGCGCACAACATCAACGTCATCGTTCTCAGCCACTCCCTCTGTTCGCTGATTCGCCGGTAGAAAATCAACCGGAGACATCTGACTTACGTACCTCATGGCCAGACCTAGTACAGAAGCAAAATCAAAATTGAGCGGAAGTACGTAGGAGGGAAGAGCCAGGCTAGGGAGTAGTGACATCAATAATTAATGCAAGATCGCGAAAATCTTTTCGCAATAACTTAAGCGCAAATACTGTTTTTGAGCTAATATAATAGGCCTACGTTGGATTCATGTTGTTATTATGTTTGGGTCAAAATAAGATGATCGGTTGGCCTATTATTTAGAAAATTTCTTTAGTTTCGTAATGTTGTCTTAGCCTACCTCAAATCTGATTTGCTTTCCGACACCTGGAGTTGTGTGTGCGCGCTGTAGTTGCTATTTGTTCAAAAGCAAGGACCGAAGAGCGCGCGCATATGGAATTCTGCAGGCATGCATCAGTTTGTGTTTCTGGTTAAATTGCGTTTATTTTACAAGAGTTGATTTGGATACTGTGTTTCTTTTACCGGAATGAATCCAAATGAATGCACTGACTAATAAAGTAAATTCTAAAAAATAAAAATAATCGGCACAGCAGATTTAAACTGGGGCGCGTGCCCCAGTAAAATGGGTCTAGCGACCTGGATATAATGAATCAACAACGATTTAGGTTTAATTCCAGCATTATTCTGTACATATAGGCTACTACGGTTTACAAGTAGGCTACAGTAGGTCTACGCCCATGTGAAGTGGTTTGGAACCTGCTGGTGGTAGGCCTAACAGTAAGTAGGATTGTCATCTTGTCATCAAGTCCATGAAGGTCGTCATTTCCAGTAGGGCTAAATATGTCTGTTCTGAGGCTTGTTCGCGTTCAAGAGACACCACACAGTCGCGCACTGGCCACATAGGCTATAACACGATCAGACAGAGGAAACAGGAGCAGTGGCGTGGTCAATAACTTTTCTGTAGCTTCTGGCTGTCACAGCGGCAACATCCTGCTGACTGCGCGATTTAGCCTGGCGTATTGGGCATAATAGCAGGAGGCGCACAGAGAATTGGTTGCTCTGTTTGTTTTTTTACATGAAACTAAAATCTGGCAGTGCATTCGGTGGAAATCGACGGAGCTGGTACAGCACTGATGGTTAGTAGCCTAATACAAGTGAAAAAAGGCTTTTAACTACTGTGGGGGAAAAGTCCTCACTACACTCTCCGAAAGTTCTCTTAGGCCTAGATATCGTGCAGACATGTAACACATGCTAAATATAACACACTACGAGGCAACAGGTGCACAAAACAGCGTAGCTCTGTGTACGCCAGCTTTTAAAATGCTGTCACAGAAATGAAACTTCTAGCCTGCGTGGTGCCAGTTAGCCTATTCATGTTTTTAAAGAAGTTTAAAATAGTCGTATCATTATTCTGGATCCCGCTTCCATCACCGGAGAGATTTAACCAACTTTCACGCGCATAGCCTTTATGGCGTAACCACTGAACCGAGCGCCGACCACACGCACTGCGGTCCCATAAAGTAGCGCGCGCGCCACAGTGTAGTAAAATCCTGCAGGTTGGTCATGCTAGGGGCGGGTATTGGAGAGTCAGACCCGTCCGGTGGGAATAATTCGTCGTAGTGAGATCTTAGCGGTTATGGATGTAAAAAGAGAAACAGCGGACAGCCCAGTGATTCACATGTCGGCGTGTCACTACCAAGGATGGATCAGAGTTTCAGGTAATAAGAACCTAACATTGACAGTGATCGGGTTACACAAAGTTCCTTATCTTTAGATGGCTCACACTTTACAGGACCACATTATGGATCGCTATTTTAATTGGCTATGGCGGGACCTCACCGTTATTTTCCAAACTGATTCAACCGAATGTTAAACGGGACGGCTGTTTATATTGCTTTTCAACTTCCAATGTTGATTGGTAATGCACAAAGTATTGTACTGTATGTGCGTATGTGTGTGCATCGTGCCTGAGTGCGTGCCCACCTTCCCCTTTTCACGTGCGATTAATTGACTTGTTTCCTCTTTACTGTATGGTCTCAACCACACCGCGCTGTCCTGTTTGCAGACAATGGGACCCAGCATTCAGAGTCAAAAGAATCAGGTGACTCAGAATAGCCTACATCCCCTTCTCTTTAGCGCAGGCCTGTGCCATAGCAGTAGTTAAATTAACTTGTTTTAGTTGAATCCACACCCAAGGGCTACTGTATGTGTTTCTGCTGTTGTGTGGAGAATGCTGTCGGCCTTCGAAAACTTGGATGTACTTGATTTGTTACTCCAACTGCAAAGAAACTAAAATAAGTTATACCTCATCACTCATCACTTTATTATAGAGAATATGTTTGTTTTTAATGGAATTTCATAATTAGGCTATAGCCCTAATCCTATGTCATTTATATATTTTAAATATGTTATAGATTATGGTATAAAAAAAAAAAGATGGAGATCGACCTTCTTAAATCCAGGGTGAAGCACTGTGCTTCTTCAATGTGGCCAATGCAGCAAGCTCGATTAAATGAAAAAAATTGTCATTTAGCAGACGCTCTTATCCAGAGCGACTTACAGTAAGTACAGGGACATTCCCCCGAGGCAAGTAGGGTGAAGTGCCTTGCCCAAGGACACAACGTCATTTAGCACAGCCTGGAATCAAACCGGTAACCTTCAGATTACTAGCCCGACTGCCTAACCGCTCAGCCACCTGACACCTGAGGTTGGCCTTATTTGATTAGATTGCCATATAAATCATCAGTGTTGCCATGAGTTGATAATCTTATCTTCATATCTCATGCTGGCTTTTGATAATCCTGGTTCTAGACTGCGAGACAGGCAGTGCCATGTGCTGTCTGGGTTATGTTTTTTCATGAAGCCCAATGAATCCTCCCACCCACTCGGGTCTCTCTTTCTCACACCCACACCTCAATACATGCATATGCATAAGCAACCACAATACATACGCACATACGCACACACTGTTATCCACTCACAAACACACCTGTGTACTGGACCAACGAACACAGTCACTTGTTATTGTTAATGTAAAAGTCAGAAGGTCAGAGAGGAGAACAAACTCTATTTTGCCCACGCCTGTTGTGGGTGTGTTTTGGTGAGAGAGACAGTGAGAGAGAGAAAAGAGAGAGAAAAAGTGCTTTAACTCCACTAAGAATTTCCTGGGTGACTGTTTGCTGACCACACATGAAAATGGAACACCCACATATCGCTGGCTCTCATCCTTTCTTCCTCCCGTCACTCCCCAGGTTAGTGGTCTCATCCTGGGCTGGTGGATCTAGACACAGGCATTGCATCATACAGTGGATTTTTCATTACGTAAGATCCCGTACTTAGTGAATCTGAAATAGTCCCTGCCCTCCCTTAAAAAAAGAACCTTTTTGCCCTGTTCCACCTCCCGTTTTAATCAAAAACCTTTTTTTTTACGTTCTATGATGATTCTACATCAATGTAAGTTGGACCTTATCACCCATGTGCCTCTTGCCTGGGGGGCATTTAGCCTTATTCAGCCACAGGAGCCGGGCCATCTAAAATAAGCAACAAGGCACTTGTCTGCAAAGTTGATCATTTTAAACTTACAACATTGATAAAGAGTGATTCTCTACTATTTACGTAAATGAAAAGCTGGCATGACTGGCACCCCCCAGAGGCCGCTGTGAGTAAGAGCAGAAGTAGGGTGGTTTGTCTGAGAGAGAGTAACCGAGGCAGAGATAGAGAAGAGGAGGAGGGAGAGCGAGGGCCTGATTCCTGTGAGATGTAATATCTGTGTAGCTTTGTTAGAATCTCATCACCTCCAGATCACTGAGCTCATTAAACTCGGGCCAGACTTTTACAGCCCTCACACTCAGCCAATCAAGACTGCCGCAGTAAAACTCTATAGGCCCCTAATGAATTTGTCCTCCACTAAATGTCATTGTGTGAAGCACATTGTGAAATGATCACCTCTTTCTTCTCTCCCCCTGCCCTTCTGTCCTTCCCTTAGTCCTTCCTTACTGCACTTGTCCTCTTCCATCCATTTCTTTTACCCTTCTCATCCCCCCTCCCCCCCCTCTTTTTTTCTGTCTGCATTTAATAACTCGACCCCCATTTGAAAGTTGACATATTAGACAGTATACATGACTGCATTTTTCTTCTAAAACAGATTAAGGCTGGACAGATTTTACACAGCATATGTTTTGTGGATTTTTTGCGGAAAAGTATATTGGCCCCAACTGCAGCTTCTTCACCCGTGACGTCTCTCCCCCTCTGTCCTTACAAAAGTTTTGCTAGCCAAACGATCATTCTGCAGGCCTACTGAACGAGCCTGCCAGTGGTCTGACTGTCACTGCTGACCTAACCTATTGTGGTTAGAACTGGCTGAATGAGTTAGCATTTCACAGAGAATACACAGACAGACAGAATCCTGCAGCTGGAATTGTAATGTTTTTGTTTCGTTTTTGTATGTAGAGGCCTTAAGCTGACCAGGTTGCACACTTTCAGTGTAGAGGGAGGATTGATGAATGTATGATGACTGATGAGTGTACAATCTTTTAATCTGGACTTGAACTGGAGGATGAATGAAGGATGAAGTGATGGTTTTCTGCATTAATCAACTCTCCGGTGAACTCACTTGCCCTGCTCTACCCAGGCTCACACACAGTCACACACACAATATTTCACTCTTTCCTCTCTTCCCTCTCCCTCCTCTCCCTGTCTCTCTTTTAGCACTCTTATCCTGGCTGTTGAACATTACTTTACATTTACATTTAGTCATTTAGCAGATGCTCTTATCCAGAGCGACTTACAGTAAATACAGGGACATTCCCCAGAGGCAAGTAGGGTGAAGTGCCTTGCCCAAGGACACAACGTCAGTTGGCATGACCGGGAATCGAACTGGCAACCTTCGGATTACTAGCCCGACTCCCTCACCGCTCAGCCACCTGACTTTAACCAGTGCACAGTGCCCGTGATGCAGACGGTAATTAAGATGCCAGTAAAACACACAAATACAGATTCCTTGAACTATAGAAAGGGCACTGTACCCGCGATGGTAGGTGACACACAGATTTCAGGAATTATCGATATATATAGTGCCTGTGATGCAGCTAGTAATGACAGTTCTTCTCAGTGGTTTTGGTATATATATTTCTATATATAAGATCACAATTGAAATTCTCTGTCATTTCTGACATTTGTTGACAAATTCTCTGTCATCTCTGTCATTTGTTCAACCTCCACATAATCTATTCTAGTCACTTATGCACGTCATAAAAAGAATGTCTCATTATTTTAAGCAAATTCAATGCTCTGGTACATTCATGCAAATTATTATGTAGCCTAAGCGGTGTTAGCTATGTTTATATTATGTAACGTTTGTATTTTTTCCTTTGTGATATGCAATGCTGTAAAATAGTCTTGCATTTTCTGTATTGCATTCTCATAAATATAACACGACAACTGACCGAGGAGACTACATTTGTACGAATATTGTTCCTGTCGCTATATCCATGCCTTAAAAAAACAACCAAGTGGTAGGAATAGTGCCTGTGATGCATGATTATAATGTCGTAGTTGATTTGGTGTTGAGAGTTATGTGCACATTTGCAATGTGCATGTAGTTTTGACATCAGTAAACACATTGATTTCTGTAACAAAATTCACTGATCTTTACTGAAATTATCCACTTGATATTGTCGTTCTGTTGGTTAGCCAGCATTTCATCCATAAAGGATAGGTACCCTTTGAAAGCAGCACTGCAGCAATTTTTTTTTGGAAAAGTCTAAATGCTTATCCAAACAACATCAATCGTTGCCCTCTGTTGGATTATAAAAAGGACACCTGCGAAAAATGAACTTTGCAGAGTGCCCGGTTCTCAAGATACTTGTGGAAACTAAACTCATTCTAATACGTACACAGATACACACAGAAAGATTCCTGGCATTATTAGAGAGATTTAAAGAGTAACAGATGCAGTGTCTGAGGTCAAGTTCCTGGAGGAACAGGTTGAGAGAGATTGGGAGGATAGATAAAGTCTGGAACAAGTTGCTGTAATCCAAAACACAACAGACATATCCTTCCATCACTGCTGAGTATTGATCCTACCACTCCTCATGGTGTGGGGCAGCAGGCATGGGTGGAGTTAGTGAGATTCTCAAAGCATCAATCCACAGCAGATTTCCAACTGAGGGGCCGCAGGTCTTAATGGAGTAAGCGAGATTCTCTCTGTGGTTCTCCCTCTAACACGTCGCCTTCTGTGAGGCTAAGAGAGGCAGGGAGACAGGAGCGCGTTAGCTCACAGCAGGGTGCAGGTGCAGGGATAGGCTGACAGATAAACTCCCACTGGGACAGGCTCGCTCTCTCAAACTCTCTCAAATTGCCTCACCACTCGTACAGTAAGTTTGGTCCGGTGACGTCTTTTAATAACTTGACAGTTGATATGAGGGAAGAATGGATTTGAAGAAAGTGAGGATATGAGGATACTGTTGATCTGTGGAAAGTGTTCTGTTCCAAGAGGGAGCTTCAACTGCTTCGGGCCTTAGTCTGCTGGCCTCACACCAACGTCTGCTATAGAGGTTGGCATGCTGGACTGACTTAACTTACTTTGGACATCTTATGTAGTAGGGGTCTGGCAATATTACCACAAATCTGACAACAACAACAACATTAAACGTCACCTATTAAGTAGTAAAGGATGTGACCTAACCCCTCCCTACCCTAGCTGATGCAGATATTAGCTTGCGTCCCCTCACAAACCTGGAGAGGGGAAGGTTAGGTTGCGTCCTTTCACCAGCCAGCCAAAGGAGAGAGAGCTTAGGTCACATCCTCTCACCACGGTGACAGCTAAGGCCTAATGCCACTTACATAACCACAGACTTGGCCCATGTGGTAATGCTCTGCTTCTAAGTGAGACTCCTCAGCAGCTAAGTCCTGTCTGGCTGGCCACACAGGGACTAGGACCACGACCCATTCTGAGCAGATCAGCAGAAGCTCTTTCTGAGTAGGAGTCACTGCAGGAGTCAATATGATACAGCTCTAACAGACACAGGGTAGATCCCCTGTTGCCTAAGCCCTGCTGCAACCTGCAGCGTTCGTGTGTGTGTGTGTGTGTGTGTGTGTGTGTGTGTGTGTGTGTGTGTGTGTGTGTGTGTGTGTGTGTGTGTGTGTGAATGAGTCTTTCTCTGTGTGTATGTGTGTTTGTGTCTGTGTGTGTGAACAGGGGTGCATGAGTTTATGACAGTTATGTCTAGCATATGGTCACAGGACTTTGGGTCCCACTCATAAGCACTCAAACACACACACACACACACACACACGCACACACACCCCCTGTCTGACAACAGAAGACAATATAGTTATGATTGGAAACACAGTTGCCTAGAGCCAACTGCTGGTCCTCAATGTGAGTTAGCACCCCACTCTAATAGTTCATTTTTTCTCTCCAAATCTCCTGTGCTCACTCCTTCTCCCTAACCACCTCCCTTGTCTCATCCTTTGCCTTGTGCTCTCTTTCATCTAGCTTCCCCTTTCCTCTCTGTAGCTCACACTCCATCTCTCCATCTGTCTCTCTCTCTGGTTCCTCTGTGCCTTCCCTTCCTCCTTCTCTGTAGTCGGTGTCTGACTGTGGTGGCTCATGAGACAGGTTACCGTGAGCCCGCCCCCCCCCCCCCCCCCCCCCGTAAACGAGGCCTCTGGCAGCTACTGTAGCAGAATATACAGTATCTACTGTAGTTATCCGCTTCACACACACACACACGCACACAAACAGACAAACACCCACGCTCAAACACACACACACAAACAGACAAACACACGGCCAAAAGTAACAAGTCTCTCAGTGCTAACCCATGTACATTAAGCTGAGAGTTAGGACTGCATTTACTTTGTAACCTCTCCTGGTGTGTGTGTGTGTGTGTGTGACATTCAGCACCCTTGATCTGACTGCAGTGACAGGTGTGGAGTGAGGGATGAGGAGAGATGCGAGGATGAGGGAGGGATGGAGGGATGACAGGGCTCCATACTGAAGGTATTTTAATCAGAGGCCTATGCAAGCCCTGTCAGCCTGCTGTCAGACACACACCATACACACAAACACACACACAGACACACACACATACACACAAACACACCCAGACACACATGTACAAACTCCCAATTCCCAATAAATGAACCCCCTCCAGCTTTTCTTTTTCCACTCAACTCAACCCCTCCTCCTCCCCCTTTCCCTCTTCCAACAGTTTCCCCCTTCATCTCCCCCTCCATCTCACCCCCCATCCCCTCCTCTCACCCCCCTCCAGTGAGTTGTGGCAGAGCTCCAGGCATCCATTAGTCTTAGTCCTCAGTAGCCCAGCAGGGCAGCATAAAGGCCTCCATCGATCCCCCATCCTTCACTGCTTTACAGTACAGACCAACACACAGTCACACACACACACACACACACATCATACAAATTGTTATCAGGCACACATATATGCAAACACACACACACATACACACACACACACACTTATTCTTAAAGCTGTAATTGGGTGTGCTCAAGCCTTCGGCGAGAGCACAACCTTTGTTCTCTCACATATATATTATTATTATTTTTTTTATTTCTTTTTGCCCCCCTAAAACTCAGTCAATATTTGGCCTACATAGACAACGTAGGTGTCAAAAGTTTCGTCTTGGTAGCGATTGAGTTGCTTCTATTGGAATTTACGTTCCGTTGCATGGTTTAAGCGTAAGTTAAGTTTTTGTGGCGAAAAGTGAAGCTAACGGTGGCTAATTTGCTAGCCACAGTCACTGACGTTACTAACGTCACTGCGTCACTAACGTCACAAAAAACACGCGTGACTACCTTTGCCAGAACATTCGTTTAGCATCTGTTAACTTGGGGGATAGCTAGGCTAACTATAGCTTTACTGCAAGGCAGCTGCAGAAACGCCACAAGAAAAGAGGCCAGGGTGATAACTATTTACTCATTTTACTTTGTGATATGACACACAATTGTGATGTGTAATGTACAATATAAGCTGATATTATTAAGGAAGTACATCTACTTTCGGAAACAGTAGTCTACTATTTCACTGAAGTATTAGCATCATGACATTAGCCTGTGTTTCCCGGGCAACACATACTACAGTGGTCTATGATGTAGCGTTATCTGTTTTCAATCGTTAAAATAAACATTCCTCACATATACATTTTCGTTGTAGGATTTATTCTGACATTAGAAAACGATTTGTTGGTGAAATTACCATTACCTGTGGTTTCAAACCAGTGTAGCTCACTGCAACGCTGTAGCTTACGCGAGACACACTACAAAAACATCTAGCTACAGTACACAGCTGTTTAGGAAGTCAAACGGCGACAGAAAATGTTCGGCACTCCCCTTACTTAAATCAAAAGTCTATCTAACGACTAACCTGAACTTCATTGCCACAGCCTAAACGTTGTCAATCTGTTCATGAAAATAATTAATTTCAGCCTAAACCGTACAACGGAACGTTAAATCCAATTCAACCAACGCAATCGCTACCAAGACGAACACAGCAGTAGTCTAGTACTGTACCGTAGTAGTACAATTTACCGGGGCAGCTTCTCCACACAGGGCTATATCGCATTTTGCGTTGTTACTGACAATGATCGCTACCAGTGAGCTTTTTATGAATGAGCAATTTTCCACTAAATAAATGTCAAGCTTATTTACGTTTTGGGGGGCATATTTTCAGTTAGCAGATGGTACCGTTTGAATCGCGATTCCATCTTCTACTGCCGGGTAACGTCGTAGAATAATCTTCAAAGGGGTTGTTTATTCATGAATGAATGCAATATGAGTAGGCTAAATGCCTGAAAATATCATGAGAAGGGAAAAACTTAAAATGACGTTTAAATCATAGAGATTAGGTCAATTTTTACACCGGTCTGCACTAATGTCACGAAAACACGCGTGACTACCTTTGGCAGAACATTCGTTTCGCATCTGTTAACTTGGGGGATAGCTAGGCTAACTATAGCTTTACTGCAAGGCAGCTGCAGAAACGCCACAAGAAAAGAGGCCAGGGTGATAACTATTTACTCATTTTACTTTGTGATATGACACACAATTGTGATGTGTAATGTACAATATAAGCTGATATTATTAAGGAAGTACATCTACTTTCGGAAACAGTAGTCTACTATTTCACTGAAGTATTAGCATCATGACATTAGCCTGTGTTGCCCGGTCAACACATACTACAGTGGTCTATGATGTATCTGTTTTCAATCGTTAAAATAAACATTCCTCACATATACATTTTCGTTATATGATTTATTCTGACATTAGTAAACGATTTGTTGGTGAAATTACCATTACCTGTGGTTTCAAACCAGTGTAGCTCACTGCAACGCTGTAGCCTACCCGAGACACTAGTGTGAGTAGCTAACAAAAACTCCTCAGCTGTTCAAGTCAAACGGTGACAGAACATGTTCGGCACTCCCCTTACTCAAAAGTATTTCAATAGTTGAAACAATCTGACTACTAACCTGAACTTCATTGCCACAGCCTAAACTTTGTCAATCTGTTCATGAAAATAATTAATTTCAGCCTAAACCGTACAACGGAACGTTAAATCGAATTCAACCAACGCAATCGCTACCAAGACGAACACAGCAGTAGTCTAGTACTGTACTGTAGTAGTAGAATTTACCGGGGCAGCTTCTCCACACAGGGCTATATCGCATTTTGCGTTGTTACTGACAATGATCGCTACCAGTGAGCTTTTTATGAATGAGCGATTTTCCACTAAATAAATGTCAAGCTTATTTGCGTTTTTGGGGGCATATTTTCAGTTAGCAGATGGTACTGTTTGAATCGCGATTCTATCTTCTGCCGGTAAAGTCGTAGAATAATCTTCAAAGGGGGTTCTTTATTAATGAATGAATGCAATATGAGTAGGCTAAATGCCTGAAAATATCACCAGAAGGGAGATTAGGTCCATTTTTACACCGGTCTGCCAAATTTATTTGTTTTGATTCAACGATGAGGCTGCCTCTTGCAGGGGAAATGAGAAGACATCTATTTCATTCTACACTTCACTCGTATTTTCAGTTGTAAATGAGCAGCAAAAAAAATGCCGTTAAATCTATTTAATCTTTATAAATAATAAGTATGCATTTTCATATAAAATATACATAAATCAGTTGTAAAAATGTCATTCAAAAACGGACCCCTGTGCAACCGACGCAAGCAAGCACACCCTACAATTTCCCCAGAAATTGTACCCTCTCTAGTTAGACTGTACTTTCCAGATCAAGTACCTAGATGAGATGTTGCTCTGCCAGAGAGACAGATCTCTGTATTTACTGTGAGATGACTCAATCACAGGTCTTGTACACACACACACACGCACACACACATGCACACACGCCCCTACACAGGTACCATTGATGCACTGTGGGATTACAGGCCATAATGGTTGGCGACATTGGCTGTCTTCCTCATTCGAGGGTTAACGTTGCTGTGGCAACCGCTGCCCTCCTCCCCCTTTGTGCTGTGCCAATATTGGCCTTGTCATGTACAAATTACTGTCTCAGTTATCAAACCTAAAATGTTGATGGCAATGATCGTCATGGAAGTGTTGATTCGCACCATCACCTGGAAGCTGTGGCTCCATGTAGCTACCCATCATCTGACCCCATCCATCACCTCCTCAGCAGCTCAGGAGCGCATCTGGAGAGGGTTAGATCAGACCATCCCTCTCCTCTGGCTGACAGTGAACAGATAACTCAAATCACCTAGGGAACGCCAAGATAGTGGAATGACAGACATAAAGGAGGAAAGAGAGAGAGAGACAGGCAAGCAAGTAAAACAGCCATGTAAGCAGGCAGGCAGGGTGGCAGGGCAAGCAGGCAGTGCATCTAATAGTGAGGCACATAGATAGACAGACAGACAGACAGGGACAGAGGGACCTGTCCCTCTCAGTGCTGCTTTGCTCACTCCACGAGGCAATGAAGAGAAGCAATGATAAAATTTTCAGGAGGTCGACCGTGTGTACAGCGAGCAGGCACGCACTTGAAGACAAACATCCTGGTGTGTAGTGTGTAAGAGTGGACTGGCTTACAATTCAGTAGCCACTGCAAGGTTACAGAGAGGGGGGGGGGGGCTGAGGGGGGGTGGGGTGTATGTGTGTGTGTGTGTGGGGGGGGGGGGTTAAGAGTAATGGCCCGCTGCCTTAGCGTGTAAGACTGCACTAATAGTGATTGCTTTCTTCCTCCTCCTCTCCTCCTTTTGCTTAACTTCCTCTCATTCTCCCATGTTTCCATCTTGCCCCTTTCAGCTCTGTGGCCATATCTGAATGTGTGTTTGTGTGTGTGTGTGTGATAGAGAGAGAGAGAGAGAGAGAGAGAGAGAGAGAGAGAGACATAGAGAGTGGAAATAGAGAGACAAAGAACATGTGTTTGAGAGACAGAGGGAATGATAATTAGATAGATAGGGATACATAGATAGAGAGATAGCGAATGAAAAGGAAGGGTGTTTGTTTGAGAGAAAGGGAGAGAGAGATGTGCATGCTGTGACTAGGCAGCATGCAGTT
The DNA here is from genome assembly GCF_038355195.1 of Osmerus mordax. Lineage (NCBI taxonomy): Eukaryota > Metazoa > Chordata > Actinopteri > Osmeriformes > Osmeridae > Osmerus > Osmerus mordax. Next base: position 3,158,125 of record NC_090063.1, on the reverse strand, counting down.
ATAAAGCAGCCTCTCTCGTTCTCCTGTCGATTGTGCTCGAGCAGCCTCTCTCGCCCGTGCATTTACTCGCTGGACTGCTCCGTGGACTCCGTCATCAAAACGCACACACACCCAATCAGGCGTGCTCGCTCGCTCGCGCTGCCTCTCCGACACACACACATTCACACTCAGGTGCGGAGTCAGAGTGTGGAAGATGCAGAGGCAGGAGAGCATGTCTTCAGACTCACTGTCAGGTAAATGCATGATCTGATACATATTCTTCTCTCTTTCACCCTGCCTTTCTCTCTCGCTCTTCCCGTTTTTCTGTACTTCCTTTTGCCATGTTGACAAAAATTTAGTTTTTTTGTCTTTCTCACAGATTATGTACGTAACACTGTTTCTGTCTGTTTATTTCTATTTGTCTTTGTTTCCATCTGTCTCTTCTGAACTTAGTGTGTGTGGGTGTGTCTGCACCTGTGTGTGTGTGTGTGTGTGTGTGTGTGTGTGTGTGTGTGTGTGTGTGTGTGTGTGTGTGTGTGTGTGTATGTGTGTAGCATACTGCTCTAACTGTGGCTAATTGGGTAGTGTTGTGCTGTAGAATACAGAGTAGAGGTTACCGTAGTTACTGTACATACACAAGTACCTGAAGCAACCACTGTACTACACTGTACTACAAAATCGAACACTAGACTATACTACATTACATCATAGAGTACTATATCGAATACTACATTCTACAGCATATAATGCAATGCTTCATAACCGTAGAATAATACCGTAAAACAGTATAGAATACTAATATACACTGCACTACGGCACGGAGTACTACAATACAATATGTTACAGCACAGAATACTACAGAAAACTACAGCAGACTCTACAGCATGGAATACTATACTGTGCTTCATCACAGCATGTTCTATTATGCTGTACTACAATACTTTGCAGATACAACACAGAGCATGGACGCACACTACACTTGTGTATCAAGCGACACACACATTTGTACAGTACCTTGCAGCACTGGGAGTAGTACTGCATAGTAGTTTACAGGGTAGAATAGTGTCCTTGGTTGAGTTGGGTAGCACAGATGGAGAAGCCTGTGTTGCTCTACAGACCAGAGGAGGACAGAAAGGAGATCCAGAAGCATCCTTCTGACCTACTTCCAAACAAGGCTCGGATCTCTTCTTCTCCTGCCTCCTCTTGTTCTTTCCCTCCTTGAAATCTTTCTGTCCTCCTCACCCTCCGCTTACCCACCCTCTCTCCTCAAATTCGTCTTCGTTCTCCTCACTCCCCTCTCCTTCCCACTCTCCCTCGCTCCTCTTCGAATTCTACTCCTTTCCTGTTGCTCCTCTCTCCACTTACTGTCTCTCTCTCCTCCCTCCTGCCTTGTTAGGCTTTGAGTGAGAGCTGTCCTAACAGAGATAGTAGTGTGTGCGTACAAGTGTGTGTGTGTGTGTCTATTTATGCACAGCCAGCGTGTCACAGAGCACAACCCAGTAGCAACTGAACTACGGAGCATTATTGAAGTAGGCGCTGAACTAAAAACTGTTCGTATACACCCACTAGATTGTCTGGAGAGAGACATCAAAGCAAACAGCGTCTTCGATGCTGTTTGGCTGTTGAAACGGTGTCACAGTCCTCTATTGTATGGGGATGTACAGTATGGTTGATGCAGAAAGGCTGAGGCTGAGCGAGTGTCCTGTAGCTGGACAGGGTGGCATTGGTTTTCTTTTCAGACAGGGAAGAGGACAATGACACTCCTCAATATCAAATGTTCTATGCTCACTCTGAATGGGTAGGTCTTCATCCTTTTAGTGGCAACTTTGAAGGATACAAACACCCTGGAGGAAGTAGCACGTTACTTAATACACACGGGTCCATAGACATAGACTACTCATATTCATTATCTTCACTTTTCTTCTTGGTGACATACATGTGAGATAACAATATTATCATATCTTACTGTGACCTGTACCTGGCCATTGAACTTCAATTACAAGTCCTTTCTAAGGATGAAACAAATCATGAAAAACTTGTGATTTTCTCAGAGACGGACAGCCAGGGGGTGTCTGTTCATTCTTCTCTGGACGTGGAAAGACGTTCTCTGAAGTCTAATCCCACCTGGGACTTTCTCTTTAATTAACTCAGAGCAGATTCTGTCTCCGTCTGCTGCCGTCTGCTAGTCGGGCTTCCCAGAAGTTCAACCTGATGGGAATACAGCCGTAATCTCAGTCAGGGAGACACGTTTTAATTATAATCCAGGATCAGTCATCTTCCCTGTGAATAAACTGTCGAGGGATTGCGTGAAGTGGATTTGGCGATTCTCTACATATCATACACTATAGCAGGTGGGGAATAATATGAAGTCAAAGCCTATTTTTCCCCAGTCTCATGTATATCGGATAGACTTAAGTTTTTCAGTTGTGAATCGGAACTCAAACCTTTTCACAGGTCAAAAGTTTGGAGAGAAAAAAAATTCTCTTGTCTCTTAGCCTGACATCAATCACATCTGATTTTGTTATCAATAATCTATCATACTAAGCTCCGTTAGTAATAAACCGAGCTCAGTTGAGGTAGTAGACCATTGACATTTACCTGTCTGTCGGGGGCAATATTGCCCGACCTGTAGAGATCAGTGTAAATCTGTTTTTAATTAAAGATGCTGTAAAGCAAATTCCATGATTTGCTTCTCAGTACATTATATATACATGTGAAATGAGTTGCTGAAAGCATGTGCAAAGCGCAAAAACTATTTCGCACTGAAATGTGGAGTTAGACCGTTGAACAGATTCTCACCCGTTTTCAGCTCAGGTTTTGTATAGGCGGGGCAATACCCAACCTATCTACGTCACAGCCACCTATCTACGTCAGATCACTGCATGGCTCTTCCTCTCACTTGCCGTAGTGTCCATTATCCGGGTCGTAGGTACTTGAGAGAGGCGGGGCCTTCCACGCAGGGGGTTGAGCTTCAGCTCCTTCAGGCGACACGCCCCCCCAGTCTCAAGCAGAGAAGACTGCTGATTTTCTCACAACCTCAAAGCCTAATTTAACATACTTGTCTGTGTGTTTTTTTAATTCAAATTTGGATGGGTAGTTAACAACACATTCTTCTGTGGTTTGACGAACTTAAAACTCATTTTCAGTTCTGCTTTACAGCATCTTTAATGTATAATGCACATTCAACTGTCATTATGGAGAGGTATTGATAGAAAATCTCCCCTAGCTGATTCACTAGACTTATGTCTGTCATCTATCTTACAATACTGGTTATGGGGAGCAACACACACACTCTCACATGTACACACACACATACACACACAGGAGCAGGATCTGATAAGCAGAACTTTACTTTAGGCTTGTAAATATAAAGGTGAATTCTATAGTTTCTTGTCTCCCCCCTCGTCCCCCTCGTCCACCTTCATGCCATTTCGGCTCCCATCCAGCTTCAATAATCAAACCTTGAGCTGGAACACTTATCCGCACATCTATCAACTCGTGAACCTGACCCTGAGCGACTTCTCCTGGAACACACGCGCAGAGCGACAAGGTGCAGGGCTGTTTCAGCACCTCTCTGTGTTTAGCTGTTTTGTGTGTGGCTATTTTAGCTTGTGTTGGCCCCGTTAAACAGATGTGCGGCTAAACAGTTTTCTTAGGCTAAGTGGAGGAACCATTCTCAACCCTCCTGGGGGTTGAGAAAGACGGCAAGAAAGAGAGACATGGATAGACCGAGAGAGAATGAGAGAGAGAGACAGGAGGGGATAAAGGATAGATGGATAAAGTAGACATGGAGAGACACAGAGAAAGAGGGATAAATATAAGAGAGAAATATAATAGAGAGATAGATATAAAAAGAGTTGAGAGAAAAAGAGAGAGGGGAAATAGAAAGATATGAGAGGAGACAGGAAGTAGTTTACATTTACATTACATTTAGTCATTTAGCAGACGCTCTTATCCAGAGCGACTTACAGTAAGTACAGGGACATTCCCCTGAGGAAAGTTGGATGAAGTGCCTTGCCCAAGGACACAACGTCATTTTGCATGACCGGGAATCGAACTGGGAACCTTCGGATTACTAGCCCGACTCCCTCACCGCTCAGCCACTTTGATTCCCAGCTAGTTAAGTTATCACCTGGCTGCTCTCTGTTTACACTCCCACTTCCTCTCTCAGGACCAGGGCAGCCAACCAGAAGCTTTGCATGGGAGACATAACACTTGGCACCCTGACTCTGGGCTCAACCTCTCAGGCTCATCCTAGTTTCTTAAGGGAGGTAAATGAGACACATCCACGCTAGCCGTCCAGTCCATCCTAGTTACGATGCCAACCGCTCACTGCTAATTACATCTCCAACTGCCTCTCTATCCCTCCCACTTCTCTCCTTTAGGGAGGGTAGGAGATGAGAGTTTATTATTCTGGCACCTGGAAGACAGACAGACGGGCAGACCGACTTACATGCAGGCAGGCAGATGGACAGGCAGAAAGACAAACAGGTGGACACACTCAGTACTGAACACAAAGGGTGTGGTGTAGGGGGATGTTTGCTGGGAGTGGGGCATCCCGTTAGAAAGCAGATGAGAGGGGGGGAAGTGGGGGGGGGGGGGGGGGGACATGACCAGCCAGGGTGCAAGGCAACCACAGCTCCAGGGCATGCAGCACAACTTTCATGGTGGAAAAACAAAACAGCTCTCTTTTTTTCTTTGCTTAGCAACCTAATCTGTCTTCTTTTTCTCTCTCTATTGTGGCATACTGAATCTGTCTCTCTCTCTCTCTCTCTCTCTCTCTCTCTCTCTCTCTCTCTGTCTCTCTGTCTGCCTCCGTCTCTCCTCCGGGCATGTGGCTGTGCACAGATAAGGCTTCTGTTCTGGCCGGCGCACCTCAACAATCTGTGGTGTCATTGGCTCAGGTCGTGGATGAAGGGGTGTGAATAAACACCCGTTTCCACACCTCTCTTATCGACCACCCTTTTCTAACCCACACCCCACCCTTCTCTGTATTGATGCCTGCCTTGGAGCGGGTCATGTGACGCTGACATAATCCTTGGTCTCACTGACTAACCAAACCATTCTCAGATTGAATATCACCAAAAACATCACCATACATTTACTGATGACTGAAAATAACCTAGCGGTCTTTGAACGTTAGTTCTTTGTGTGTAACATCACCAAACGACTTTTGATTGAATACAACCCAACGTGTGTGGACAGAATATTACCAAGATGGCCGTTGTGTATGCAACTCTTCAGCTTTATCGCCTGTCTGTTTTTTATTTCCCAATTCCTATCCTGACAAAGCTATTCCCCACCGTCTACCCACAAGTGATGTCATGACATCACGACTCACGACAGGTCTACACTCCCTACCAGCTTTGAGGGGGTCTGATCAGTTGATCACCCCCCCCCCCCCCCCAACCCCCTGGAGATCATCAGGTATCAACGCATCAGGTGTTATTGGATAACCCTATCTTTCCAACCGATCCCTGGAGGGCTCTGATAGGAGAGTCTAATCCAGTGAGAGGTGGGGGGGGGGGGGGGCAGGGGGGCTTAATGGAAAGCAACAGGCAGCAGTGGTTGATCATGTCCTGCTCGTCTCCCTGAAGAAGGTGAAGAACGACAGGAGAGGAGTGGGAGAAAGGAGAGGGAGGGCAACGAGGAGATGAGAAGAGTGTTTTAAGCGCCGCATCGATTCCTATTCGGGCTCTGAAAACAGCCCAGCTGCAGACCTATTTAACACATCCTGTTCCGAAGGACACACACACACACATGCACACACACACACAATCGTTCTCCCATCACTGTATTATGCAAGGGCACACATGCACGGCACACTCAAAGGGAAATTCAGAAAGCTGTGCTTATCTTGTTCTACCTATCAGTATGGTTCGTGTGTGAGTGCTAGGTGGTTTATGTCCTGTTTACGTAAACAGGCAAGCTTATGACCAGGCCTGCTCTCTAATGTTCCCTGTCTGCTACCCAGAGCTAATAAAGACCTGGCCCCTTCTACGTCATGGACGAAAACAAACGATTATTAGCTGCAGGAAATCAGCTAGGAAACCTGGAATTGGTGACCTTTTTGGTGTGTGCGCATGTCTGTGTTTGTCAACTGCATGTGTTCAATGCTGCTTGTGCATATATATGTTAATGTGTGTATGCTAATGTTTACACGTGTTTGTGTGTGTGTGTGTGTCACTATGTACACTGTAGAGGCAATCTTTCTAAATGTCAGTCAGCAGAATGGTAGCAGTCAGCACTCTTGCTTGGGAAGCTTTACACTAAGGGGTCTGACCGAGTGTTGCCTTGAGGAAGCTATAGATCTGATTACTGCTCCCGTCATTTTTCTCAAACACACACACACACAGTAGACAGGTACACACACACACGAGCGCACCACTCTCACAAATCCCACAAAATGTCAGAGTCATAGCCTCACTATGTGTTATCAATCAGAACCATAAAAACTCCCAGTAGAGGTTCTGTCAGCTCCCCGTCCATGACGCTGTCCTGGTGCATTCTGGGATGGCAACTCTGGGACTGCCTGGACAGGCTAATTTAAAGCATGACTAACCTGAGTTGTTGTTTACACATACAGGACATACTCACACATATAAACACACTCACAGTCTGCATGCACAGGAACACAGTAAATGCACACACAGGCACGTGTTCACACGCATGTATTCACACACAGGCAGTCTTAGACATGCAAACACAGGCACATACATACACACACAGGTACACACTCACATGCAGACAAAGATACACACACACACACATACACACAGAGACACACAAACATACACACACAGGTACACACTCACATGCAAACACAGATACACACACACACATACACACAGAGGCACACAAACATACTCACACAGGTACACACACACACACACACACACACACAGATGGCAGCAGTGATTTGTAGGTCTTATTATTCTCCGTCCTGTGTACTGTAATGGATGGAGAACAGCCTGGTCATGTGACCTGCGCTGACAGACAGCTTTGCTAATGAGCTGAGCTTGTTTGCTCTCTCTCTCTCTCTCTCTCTCTCTCTCTCTCTCTCACTCTCCAACTTTCTCTCTCTCCCTCTCTATCTCTCTCTCTCCTCTTTCTACTATGTCTCTCCCTCCCCCCCTCCCCCCTCTTTCTATCTTTGCCTCCTCTCTGTCTTTCTAATTCTGGCTGTAAATAACTGTGACCATGGTAACTTCCCTAGACGGTTCAGTTTCATAGCTGAAATACTTACATACACTTCTCTATTTTGTGTTCCATACATGTTTACATTTCTGGAGCACATTTTTTCATTGAAAACACTGTTATAGCAAGGTTTTCATGAACCAATAACTAAAACATGTCCCTGAATTTCAGATAATGTTTGACACAATGTAAACCATACAATCACACAAATACCACAATTGTCCTTGTTATAGAATGCCGATTTTCCAGTCAAACATTCTAGAATACCGTACCACAATTGCTTGTTGAACAATCATGCTTGTCACTGTAGTGGTCACAGTCATTTACTTTAAGTCAGCAACACAAATTCGCCAAAATGCAATTTGTGGAAAACAAAGAAAGCTAAGAAAACAAGGAAAGAAACATACAGTAGAGAACCTAGGTAAGAGGGTTAGAGTATGCTACAATACTGTAATAGCAATAACAATTCATTCTGGGTCAGCATCCTGTCTCCCACCAGGGTCAGGCCAGAGATTTTCATCAACATCACAGGCTATACTTGTCCAGCTCCTCTCATTCTTACAATTCCTCTGCTCATCCTCTGATGTTTGCATCCATGATTCCGAACAAAGGTGAGCTTACCTATTGCCCTTTTGATTCTGATTGGTAGTTTGAGTATTTTTGGATGGTAGTTCTTACACATGGACAGTTGGCTGTAAAGGGCGTTTGAATTGCGCTGGTTTGAATTGCGCTGGTTTGAATTGCGCTGGTTTGAATTTACTTGTTGAACGGCAGTGTTTCCTATATGACAACATGGTGACAATTGTGTCTTAAAATGAGAGGTGTGTTTAGACTTTTGCAAAGAAATGTGAATAGACCAGAGACATTTGTCAAAAAGGGTAAATAGTGTTTATAGACTGGGGTACGTGGACTTTCTGCTGAGAATTGGCTAAATGGTTTGGTGAGGAGGGCTTAAACTAACAATCTTTGGTGTTAACGATCGTGAAAAACTGAGAGCTGGAGCTAACACACTTCTGCAACACACTCCTAAACCAGCTTTAATGATTGGATGACCGCAAGCACAATGAGAATCCTTCTCTTATGATTCGACTTTCTGTTAACTGCGAGATAACAACTGCTCATCTTTGCTATTTCTAGCTAAACCAATATATTATCTTGGGTTTATGTTCTCAGTAAATCTCGCCCAGCGATTCCATGGAAACGGCTCAAATGTTATTGGTTGCGAAAGTCTGGTAATGGTCATAGTCTTGAGTGGGCATGATCAATTGGACAATGTTCGCTTGGCAACCACAGCACCAATATACAGCGTGCTGAGAAATCGTCGAAAACCTTTGCTGTTATAACAGATATGTATAGATAAGTGGTGAAGCATATCCAAAGGTTGCAGGTTCAAATCTCTCCCTCTCCCACTTTGGAGAAAAGCATCTGCTGAATAAATACAGTTTTATTATTGTCATTAAAATGCAGCAATTGGTGTGTTTGGACAGATTATGTTATAGCCCTCGTGCTGGGCTGTACCTCTGGGGAAGGAAGCTCTGGAACAGGAAAGGTAGACTAGTGTCCTGTACCACACAATGACTGAACTACCCCTTGCCTCCTTGCACTCTGCAAGGCAAGCGAGCACACACACAAGGGCAGGCAGAAAGGCATGCGCACCAACAGGTGGCGACACTGAGCTTTCAGTCATTTTTTCAATGCCATCCTACTACAGCACCTTCTCTCTTTTTACCTCCTTCTCTCTCTCCTTCACTCTCTATCTCTATCTTTTACTCTCTCTCGTCTCTCTCTCTCATTCTCTCTCCCTTTTGCTAAATGAAGCCACTCAGAACTTCTCGTCCATTGCAGTTTCAGTTACTTGGAGGAAGACATTAACTGTTTGATGGTAAGACACAACTCTGTTACTATAACATGCAAAATTGAGTGGCTGAGACCTGTTCTTCTAGGCCACCCAGATGGTTATATCCAGCACACCCATTCTCTAACATACCATACATGATGTTTGAAGAAGTGGAGGATAGTGGCAGAAAGGAGAAGAGTGGAGCAGGGAAGACTCTATGGAGGATATCTCATTAAGGAGGCAATACAAGAGGTCTGTTTTGTGTTAACAGAACAGAGGAGCTTGTTTTCACAGTGGAAAAATAAATGAAAGAGAGAAATATTAAATGGAAGTGGGATTGCCTGGCAAGTTGTTTTCTGCTATCTCACTTTGGATAGTGCCTGTTCTTTTTTTCTTTATCTCTCTCTCTTCTCTCTCTTTCCTGCTTTATCGTTTGCTGAGACATGCGACACATTAACATATTGATCAAACACCTCGTTCCCCCTCACACCTCTCCTCTTCCCTTCCTTCCTTTCTTCCCTCCTTCTTAATTTTTTCCTTCCTTTTTTCTTCTCACCTCAATCCTTCCTTCCTTTTTTCTAATTCGATGACTCTGTTTGTCCCTGCCGCTTCCCCCAGACACGCGGGGTCCCCCGGCCCTCTGGATGTCGTGTGGCCACCCCTACGAGGAGAGAAGAGTGTGGAACCCCAAGTTCTGCATGGTGACCGACTGCCAGATGTTGCTCCTGGATAGAGAGGAGGTAAGGATCTGACACAGACTTTCTCTCTTCCAGTTTGCTTCTCCGTCTTTCTGTTTGTCTGTCTGGTTCTCTCTCTCTTTCCTTTTTTGTTTCTGTGTGTCTGCTTCTATGTCTGTCCATGTATCTGGTCTTCTCTCTTTCTTTCTATTTCTCTCTCTTTGTTTCAGTCCCCTAATCCTGTCCTCACTCAATCATACATCCCGTCTCTCATTTCTTCCCTTCCCCCTGCTTCAACTCCAGACTCATTTTTCATTTCAAGATTTCTCCTGTTCAATTTCCTCCTCCATCCCACTCCATATTTCTTCCCCACCCTCTTTTCCCCTCTCTCCTCCTCCACCACCGTCACCTCTCTCCTTCAATTCCTCCCCCCTCCCCTTCTCCCTGCCCCTGTACTCCTCATTCCGCTCCTACATACTCTTCTCCTCTTCAGATCTATGTTCCCTCCTTCCTCCATCCTCTCCTCCCTCCCCATCTCCATCCCATCTCTTATCTTGGAGTATTGCTGTGCCATTGGTGACCAGTGAATCGTAACGTGAACCATGAGCATGTTCTGTGCTCTGTCATACTGACACGTGTGTGTGTGTGCGAGAGTGTGGAAGTATGTGTGAATGTACACACATATATATATATATAAATATATATGATACAGTGGGCTTACTTGCACCCCTTGGGAAAGATGAGTAAAAAGTGTGTACAAAAGATCACCTTTTTGTAATTCAGCTTAATGTCACATTGGAAAAAATTAAAACAATTCAACCTTCAATTGAAGTAAATGTATTTTGAAAACCATTTGTGAAATCATGTGTGCCACAATTATTGGCATCCCTACATTTAATGCTTTGCACAACCTCCCTTTGCCCATAAACAGCACCAAGTCTTCTCCTTAACATCTATTAAGGTTGGAGAAAACAGAGCTAGGAGTCTGAGAGCATTCCTCATTTCCTCTCCTCCCTTGTGCACTATTCTCTTCTTTTTTCTCCAAAGGTGGGTTTGGCATCAAAATAAATATTTCTTGATGACAGATGTTTTTATCTCAAAATAAATCAACTTAAATTGAAGGTTGGATTGTTTGCATTTTTTCCAGTGTGACATTAAACTGAATAACAAACACTTTTTATTCATCTTTGCCAGGGGTGCCAATAATTCCGGAGGTGACTGTTTATATATATGAGCATGGCTAGAGGCGCCTGCAGAAAGTTATAGACCAGGTGGCCAGAACACTGCAGCTAAGGAGCAGAAGCCCAAGGAACACACACACACACACGTGTAAGCACACACACACACACACACGTGTAAGCACACACACAAGATCTTATGTATGAGTTACATATGAGGGGACAATAAAGCTTGATTCTAATGAATAATTAAGGCTGCGTCAATCAGAATCAGGTACGATGATTACCAATTAAGACAGGCTGAGAAATGTCTATACGCACACACACACACATAAATCCAGTCACATTTGATTTGTGGAGTAGGCACAAGATCATAGTCATGGGATTTGCTGACAGAAAATTTTAATAGAAGACAGAGAGCTCTCATAATGCTTCTCTAAACGAACATGAGGGAATTAGAATCTAAGGATTACCCAGGTCACTAAAGAGTCTGTGTGTGACTTTGTGTGTTGTGTATGTATGTGTGCATGTGTGTGTGGACTGGTTATGTAATGACTCAAATCTATTCCTGACTCTCAGTCAGGAATAGAGTTGTGAGGGTCTTTACTTATTTAGAATGCACTTTTATAAATCGAGGGGAAAGCGTAGGTCTGTAATTTCTCTCACTCACACACACGCACATACACACACACACAAACACGCACACACACACACACTCCATCGCCAGCTCACCAGTTAGCCAGTTAGTCAGCCAGCCTGCCAGCTTGTCAGGTAGCCAGCCAGCTAGTTAATGAACTCATACTTCAGCTGCAAAACTAAGACAGTCTTCTAGTACAGGCTCAAAAGGTCACTGATGCTGCTGCTGTGTTTGATGAGACCTTTCTTATTATGTAGACCCTTTGAAGGTGCATAGTGACGATGTCACCAGGCCAGGACTTGAGGGCAGGCAGGTTTGAAGCACCAAAACATCCTCTAGAGGGTTTGCACGTAAACATGCACACACTCTATCTCACACACAGGCATGTCAAGTTGTGGCCCGGGCACACATCATTGATTCAACTGGAATTTTTGGTAATACAATATTTGCTGATAGGTTCTTTCTTATGGAGGCCTAAATGACCTGTGCCATTCTAAAGTTCAGCCAGACAGAGTAAGAGAGAGGGCGGGGTTGGGGGGTGGAAATGGAGGGAGAAAGAGAGAGAAAGAGAGACCGCAAAGAGGGGGACAGTGGGGAGACAAAAAAAGAGAGAGAAAGAGAAAAGAGAGAGAGTATGGGGGGAATTACAGCTGTTTATAGGAAACAGCAGGGCTGTCAGAACAACAGTATCCATCTGGGAGGGGGGGGGGGGCATGGGGTGGTAAGAAGTGAGAGAGAGAGAGAGAGAGAGAGAGAGAGAGAGAGAGAGAGAGAGAGACAGACAGACAGACAGACAGACAGACAGACAGACAGACAGAGAGAGAGAGAGGCGAGGGGAGAGAGAGAGAGATCAGTTATCAGAGCTGGTGTACTGTTAAGTATATTGAATTTTTTTTTTTTTACCTTCAGAGTACAGGCCAGCTCGTTGGTCAGCCTTTGATTTCAGCTTCACGTTCTACTTCACCTGCTCCCTCCCTCCATACTCACTCATCTTTCACACTCTATCTTTTTTTCCGTTCCCCTAAATGATACCATCTATGTCTCACCTCACACAGCACTTTGTACTCTTTCTCTCTAACATGACAAAATGGAGCTCACATTTTGTTGCACCTACACAGATTCAACTGTAGAGGGGGTTTGAATGACTTTTGTGTGTACGCATGTGTGTGTGTTTTTTCTCTATGGTCACACGTTTCCATTTAGACTGTACTATCTTGCCTCTCTGTCTGTGTGTGTGTCCGTCTGTCTGCCTGCCTGCCTGTCTGTCTGTCTTTCTGTGTGTCCGCCCGTCTGCCTGCCTGTCTGCCTGTCTGCCTGTCTGTGTCTGCCTGCCTGCCTGTCTGCCTGTCTGTGTGTGTTAGCCCGCCTGCCTGTCTGCCTGTCTGTGTGTCTGCCTGCCTGCCTGTCTGCCTGTCTGCCTGTCTGTGTACCAGAGAGAGTTGCACATGTATTGTATCTGTCCCAGTTTTAATTGGACAGCCAACCCTTACAGACTTAAGAACAGGGTTAAAGGTACAGTAGGTAGGATTTTTTCAGTCAAAAAGATAAGTGTTGTCCCCTATAAACATGTTGCATAGGCTAATTGGGAGCGTAATAATTGTACTTCCCAGCCAGATATGATCTGCCGATCTTGTTCCATCCAATCATTGTTAGTGGGGCGTGCTTTCCTCCTTGCTCCGACTATCAATCAAACTTGAGCTGGAGGAAAGTTTGGACGTTCAGACAAGAAATGGGGGGCACTGTTTCTCATATTTGAATTTATTTTATAATGTTTCCTATTGCAGCTTTAACACTGCTGCCACAGCCAGTTTTATTATAGTTACTGCTGTAGACATTGAAACACATTATATTTTAGACTTCTCTGACCACAAATCTGTATTTTTATCTCTAACTTCCATCAGTATTGATATCTGGATTTACGGTAGTCTAACATGATGCTAATACATTAAAAACAAAAATGTAGCTATGGGTATTGGAAAGCCTAAAAAAATTGAATTAATGTCCACAAAAACCCTGACTACCCATGCACAAACAAGGTGTTTTGTCATGTACAGAATGATGTTTGAAGCACAGTACACTAACTATTTATTATCTATATTAGGCAGCTAATTTTTTGTCAAAGGAAATAACGGCGAAATAAATTGGTGTTGAAAAACATTTGTAAAACACACTAGCGCTGATTATTCCCCAGCTAACGTTATAATGAAAGCCCTTTTTAGAGATCAACTCTTCAGTTGAGTTCCGTTGCTGGTCTCCGTGGTTACCAGGAGCCATGTTCAAGCTATGACACAGGTGACCTCTAGAGAGGGGGAAGGCGAAAGAGAGACAGAGGGAGGAAAAAGTTGTTGTTTTTGAATTAATATGTATAGTAGCCATGTATATTTACTTGCAATAAAGCCTCACAGCAAAAAGGGTCCTGGGTTTGATGAATGCATGTGGCACTGGTTGGTGCTCAGGTAGGATCTGCCTGGCTTTTCTGTATGGAGCTTGCATGTTTTCCCCGTGCTCGTCGCAATAATAACCAGGGAGCTTACTCCAATCCCCGCATGCATGTGTGTCACATTGCATGCTGAATAAGCATTACTCCTTCTGAAATAATGTATTAATAATTCAAAGTTCTTTTCTGTGTCAATAAAGCATTGTTGAATTTGAAATTGAGTGGGAGAGAGTAAAGAGAGGGCCGCTACGGAGTGACCTGCAGCTGTTCGATAAGCCATTATCACTCTGCGTCAGCGGGACATCTGGACACTTCTCTTTCTCTTAGCCCTCTCTCATCCCTGCCCTCCCTCCCTTAGTGTGTTTAATGAATGGCCATCCAGGCGGCAGCTAGGTCCCGACACAGACGTATGTCCAGCTAATGTCTTCACTGATTCAACCCTGGACTATCTGCACTATATTTAATCAGCTCAACACTGCCTGCTGGATAACCCAATCTGTAGATGAAACCGTTGTACTCTACTTTATCTGCTGTTACTCTATTTGGCTTCAGGTTTACTTACTTTGACCTGCTTTGCTGCAATATTTTTGACTCTACTCTACTCTGCTCTACTCTGCTCTACTCTGCTGTGCTCTACTCTGCTTTACTCTGCTTTGCTCTACTCTGCTCTGCTCTGCTCTACTCTGCTTTACTCTGCTTGCTCTACTCTGCTTTACTCTGCTCTACTCTACTCTACTCTGCTTTACTCTACTCTGCTCTACTCTGCTCTACTCTGCTTTACTCTACTCTGCTCTACTCTGCTCTACTCTGCTTTACTCTGCTGTACTCTACTCTGCTCTGCTCTGCTCTGCTCTATTCTGCTCTGCTCTACTCTACTGTACTCTGCTCTGCTCTACTCTGCTCTGCTCTGCTCTACTCTGAAAGACAAAGAGGGATACAGACAATACATTGTTGTTCGTTTAAATCCACCAGCTTATTTTTTTTTGTCCTTCTCTCCTTCACTCCCTCCCTCTCTCATCTCAGCAGATCCATCCGTTGTTGCTCCAGGAGAGGAGGGCGGACTCATGCAAGGTCCGCTTGCTGCGACGCACCATCAGCGTCCCCGTGGAAACGCAGTTCCCAGAATACCACAACCAGTTGTCCACAAAGAGCGGTAAGACTGCCAACGCTGACCTGTGGTGAAAGCACACACCCACAGACACACACGCACGCAAACATCTTCTGCTGTGTGGGGGAGTCTGGTCTCGTGTCATTCTTTTAGGATTCCACTAGAGGGTGAGCTTGCTTAATTTATCCATGGGATTTGGTTGTATAGTTTTATAGTGGGGCACACTGCAATTAGACTAAATATAACATTGTGTTACTGCCCATCTAAATATAATTTAATTCTCTCCTTTAAGGGTGTTATTAAGTGTTCATTTATGGGTAAGATATGTGACTCCACCTCTTTAAAAAGGCTGTGACTGAGTCTGGGAGTGTCAGAAGTTGAATGTGTGTGTCAGTATGTGACTGTCTCTACCCTGCCCGATAGGGGTGTGCGCGTGTCTATTTGTGTGTGTTAGTTTGGTTGGGCCCTAACTCAGTAATTATGGGAATGTGCAGGGTTCTGTTCTGTATGGCTCACACACACTCTTCCTCACATGCACACACATCTCTGCCTCGAACACACACACACGTCTTCACACACTCTCTGCCTAGCACGTACACTCACAAAGCCCTGCTTTACCTAACTAGGCTCTCAACCCTACTGCAGGTCAGGGTAGCTTACTGTTTAGGTAGTAGCTTTGAAACACACTGTTGAGTTGTATACATATCCACAACAACCCAAACACACACACACGTAAACATTCATGCACACATGCACACACATATACCCTCCCAAACAAATGCACCCAAACACGCACACGCATACACACACGCACCCACAAAGTAGTTCCGTAACCATGCTGAATCATGCGGTATGCCACGTCCCTAGGATTATAGTCAGATGGCTTCTCATGTGTGCGATGTTCTGCGTGCACACACACACACACACACTGTACGCACACACACTCAGACGCTCACTATTCTCTTCTGTTCCATGGTCAGTGTAAGCATTGTTTAAGGAGAAGGCATTGGTTTATCCAGTGATCGACGTCAAGCTCTTTACAAGCTACACCAGAGAGTTAGGGAGAGAAGGGAAGAGAGGGGAAGAGAGAACGACAGAGAAAGAACAAGAAATGGCAGCGAAAGAGGGAGAGGGAGAGAGGGATTGAAGAGAGATGAAGAGAGGATGAGAGAGAAGAGAAAGATAGATGGAGGGGAGAGCATACGTTTGCCCAATTAAGAGGGGATGGAAGAACACAGCCCGTCGTCGAAGTAACAGAAGATTGTGACCTGACAGTGCATCGATGTCCTCCCTGACCCCCCTCGTCCCCTCTTCTGTCATTCATCTGTGGACCAGATCATCCACCAGTCAGACTCCACCATTTATATCCTCTGCTTCCTGTTCTTCTTTGTGTCTGGGGAACGCGTTTCCTTTCTCACACTCTTGTTCACTCTTTCACCGTCTATTCCCTCTCTTCCTATCAGTCTACCTCCCTCTCCTTCTCCTTGTCTCTCATTCTCTCAATCACACATGCACATACAAGTATCTTATGCCTACAAAACAAACAGCAACGGAATGCAGTAAACCAGTTATTTGATGCACTGGGTGTCTATGGATTGTCTATGGACTTATCTCTGTGTATCTGTCATCTGTATCTGAAAAGTAATCTGTTTCAACCATTCTTGTCTGTCTGTCTTTCACAGTTTCGAACCAATGTAATCAGTTAAACCCTGTGATCGTTCTCTGTTCCATACACGTTTGTTGCCGTGGAAATGATCCACCACGTGTGTAGTGATTGTCTTGTGTGAGGACGGCTCCTCCTCAGACTGTCCAGATGTTGAGCCTCGGTTCCATCCACTCCCACTCGGGTCAAGCTCCACCCCCCACCCCCCACCCCCTGGCCTTTCCTGTCCTCTCCTCCCCCTCTTTCTGGTCTGCCTCCTCTTCCTCCTCCTTCATCCTCTTACTCGTAATCCTCCTATGCCTCCTCCTCTCTTTGTACTCCATGACTACTCCTCCCTATACTCCTTCCTTTCTATTCCCATCCTCCTCCCTCCTCACTCCACCTCCCTCTCCTCCCCTCTCCTTGGTCTGCTGTTGGGAGGTTGTCTCGTGTCAGATCAGCAAATACAATGTTCTCGTTCATGTCCATTCATGTGTGCTCTCTCTCTCTCACACACACACATTCGAGATGTTGTGTAAGACCACTGTTCTGTTCAAACATCTGACTGTTCCCACCCACGCTCCTCCTTTGGCAATGAGTGTGTGAGTGTCCCTGCTCCCTCGTTTTCTTCCTAATAGCCTCCTCAAACCCATACACACACAATGTGATTTTGTCTATCTGGGCATTTGTGAGTGGCCTCTCACCATATGCTGAATCCATTCCAGACCCAGCAAATGATGTCCTCCTCTCTCCTTGTGCTGGTCCATGAGATGTAGCTGGCTTGCAGACTGATGCTGCGGTTGAGATGGTAGATCAGGACGCCATGGGTTCACATCCCACAGGGGTTCAGAACACAGAATATATGGGCCTAGACTGATGTGATATGTGCTGTACAGATAGGAGTATTTCTGCATACACGGAAAACGAGCATGCGCAAATGCGTACATGCACATGCAGAGACACACACACACCCGGCCACACACACACACACTCTCAATCTGTGCTATGTTTGCTTGCATTTGGGCAATTATATTGGTGAAGCAAAGGCAGATTTATGAATCTCTTTCTTTACCACATATGTTGTTATTGGAGCTTGACATTGTATTTCTGCCAGGAAAACCATACCTCTCTGCTTGTCACAACATGCGTTAATTAAGTTATTTATGCATGTACTCACTTCAATAATAACCCTCCAGTATTTTCTGTGCTTTGAATATTTTTTTTATGTCTGTTTAGCACCTTTCGGTGAGCTGGCTTAGTGTTGGAGCTGTGTGTTTTCAATTTGTGATGACTGGTGCTGGAGGTCGCCGATGAATGTTAGGGTCGTTACCATGGTGAGGAGGTGTGCTACCTCGGCAGAATGAAACTTCTCCTTCCATTCTTTATCCATCTCCGCTGCAAACCCAAGGACATCAGCTTAGAAATGTACAAACCTTCTACCAATGTATACATGTTCCTGTAAGGGCTCCAATAACACATGCACACAAACACACCCACCTACACACACACACACAGATGCACACACACAGACACACTGAGCATGAACAATGTCCCTCCTCCACACATCACCTCCCCGCCGACCTTACAGATGTACGAGTAGAATGACACACACGGGTTGGGGCAAATAACACTTCCCTGTGCGTGCAGGGTGTGGGGGGGGGAGTTCGGAGCAAGACTGGCAACATGGAAAACACGCTGGTAGCCATGCCAACCTAATGGAACACTCGAACAAATATCACAGGCGTGTAGATGTGTAATAGGAGAGAAAGGTGTCGCTGTATCTTTAACATCAGAGACACGGAGAGAGAGAGAGAGAGAGAGAGAGAGAGAGAGAGAGAGAGAGAGAGAGAGAGAGAGAGAGAGAGAGAGACAGACAGACAGACAGACAGACAGACAGACAGAGAGAGAGACAGACAGACAGACAGACAGACAGACAGACAGACAGACAGACAGACAGAGAGAGAGAGAGAGAGAGAGAGAGAGAGAGAGAGAGAGAGAGAGAGAGAGAGAGAGAGAGAGAGAGAGAGAGAGAGAGAGAGAGAGAGAGAGAGAGAGAAAGAGAGAGAGAGAGTACAACGTGGAAACAGTGTGCTGCTTTCTCCTCCTCCGTCCCCTATCCACCCTCCCTCCCTCCCACTCTCTCTCTCTCTGTCTCTCCACCCCCTCTGCCTCTCTCTCTAGAGAAGCGGTCAAACAGATGTACAACAGTAAGCAGCCTATGAGGCCAGAAAGCAGAGCAGTACAGTAGTATTAGTATTTGCAGGGCTCGCGGAGTGTGTGTGTGCACATGGGGTGGTCCCCGTGCCCCAGGACATGAGCGTGACAACCCTGGCCGTGTGAAAAATCATGGAGGCCGACGCCAGCACCTCACCGGAGGGCCCCAGTGGTGAGTGTCAGTGTGAAAGGTGAGAGAGAGAGAGAGAGAGAGAGAGAGAGAGAGAGAGAGAGAGAGAGAGAGAGAGAGAGAGAGAGAGAGAGAGAGAGAGAGAGGGAGAGAGAGAGAGAGAGAGAGAGAGAGAGAGAGAAAGACAGAGAGAAGACAGAGAGAAAGACAGAGAGAGATCAAGAGAGAGAGAGAGAGAGAGAGAGAGAGAGAGAGAGAGAGAGAGAGAGAGAGAGAGAGAGAGAGAGAGAGAGAGAGATATCAAGAGAGAGAGAGAGAGATCAAGAGAGAGAGAGAGAGAGGGGGGGGGAATGTTATAGGAGACATGGGCAATCTTTACTGTTTCTGAGTTTGTGAGAAAGAGGCTTGTTTTGTGTGTGTGCGTGTGTGTGTGTGTGTGTGTGTGTGAGTCCCCTTATGACACCAGTCTCAGAAGATCTCGCAAAATCTACATCAGGGTGTAGTGTGGAAACCAGGCTTCGCTAAATCAACCAGACAGAGATTTCCTGTTGTGTGTGAACTTTCTTGCTGGAATCTGTTGTCCTGGCCACAGCGTAAAGAGAGTGTATCTGTCCTTCAGAGGGGCTGAAGAGGAGCCTGTCTCTCTCTGTCCACCACAATGACTACTGTGGGTAGGACCTTGATCAAACTGCTCTCTCTCCATCGTCTCTCTCTCCCTCTCTCTGACTTACACACACACACACACACACACACACACACACACACACACACACACACACACACATAAACATTCTCCTCACCCCGTCCTTCTCCATCTTTCTCTCTTTTTTCTTCCTCTCATTTCTCAGAAGATTCTAGTGACAGTGGTGTACATGACAGAGCTGTGGGTGTACTGTTTCAGCTCAGAAGCTGTTGGCTTTTTTGCCGGTAATGTGGAAGTGTCTATGCGCTGTGTGGGAGTTGGAGTGTTTGAGCAAACGTGCGCGTGTGTGAAAGTGAGAGGAAGAGAAACAGAGATAAATTGAGAGTGGTTATGTACAGACAAATCCAGGGGAATCTAGTCTAGTCAGTTTGTTCTCTTTTTCTCTCTGTCTCTCTCCATTTTTCTTTGTTTTTTTTCCTCGTCTATTTCTCTTTTTCTCTCCTCCTCTCCCACTCCTTCCTTGGCTGGGACAGATAGAATGTGGGAGTGTGTGCTTCATTAACTTGTTCAGACGTTTAGTGTCTTACCCAAGTTTCTCTGTGTTGTCTAGCACGCTGTAAGTGTGTGTTTATGTGTGTGTTTGTGCTCCTAGAAAGAATGTGGTTACAGAATGAGTCAACAGCGTCTGCTAAGCTACATTGCTTTATGTGTTGGGCAAAACGCCATCAACAGAAAGAGCGAAACACTGAGAGAGAAAGAGACAGAGTCAAAGGAGAGAGAGAGAGAGAGAGAGAGAGAGAGAGAGAGAGAGAGAGAGAGAGAGAGAGAGAGAGAGAGAGAGAGAGAGAGAGAGAGAGAGAGAGAGAGAGAGAAAATAGCTATGTTAAAGAGATGGAAAATATACAGAGAGTGAGGGAGAACGAAAGGGCTGAGTAGATAAAAGAAGAGAGAGTGAGAGAGAGCAAATAACAGGACTGAACAGGGAAGACAAAACCACAGCAGCCAAGTCCAGCCCCTCACTGGGCCGAGAGCCTCTACAAGCAGCTACTTCTGGCCTGGTTCTGGGTCTCCTAGCGACACCGTCCTGGATGCAAGGGGTCTGGACTAGCCTGGTTCTATGTCTGTGGTCTGTGGCAGAGAGCCTGGGGGTTGACATCGGTACCACCAACCGTTGTTTGGAAAACACCCTGCACTTGACCTGGGGACACAAGATCCCTGTGTCTCCTCTCTTCTGGCAACTCTGTCCTCCCCTATTCTCCTTCCCTCCTCCTCTCTCTTCTCTCCCCTCTTCTCTGGCTGCTCTACTCTGCTCCTCTCTCTTCCCTCCTCGCACTCATCATCCTCTTTATTCATTGCTACCCTCTCTCTCCCTGCTCCATTCCCCTGTTCTTCTCTTCTCTCCTCGCCGCCCTTCTCCCATTCCTCTCTAATCCCTCCACCTCTCCCCCCCCCCTTCACCTCCTCTCTCTTCCTTCCCCCTCTCTGCCCCCTTCTCCTCTTTACTCCAAATGGGCTGCTGCTGTTTGGGGAGGGGGAGGGATTTTTTGTTGTCATTTTTTTTCCGCTCCCTGCCACTGCTAAACTGCCATGGGACTGGAGATGGAGCAG
Organism: Osmerus mordax; assembly: GCF_038355195.1. NCBI lineage: Eukaryota > Metazoa > Chordata > Actinopteri > Osmeriformes > Osmeridae > Osmerus > Osmerus mordax. Next base: position 3,136,838 of record NC_090063.1, on the reverse strand, counting down.
TGTTGCCTTGCAACAACACACACTGACAAACGCACAGAATAAAGTAGAAAGAACAGGGAGGAGGGGTAAAAGGGAGAGTAAGAAAGATATAGAGAAGGTGAGAGAGAGGAGAGCCAAACATTCCAAACACAGTGGAGTAAAGGAGGGGGGGATCTTGTTTTATCAAGAGGTTGTCTGTAGAACAATTACCATTGTCTGAACAATAGCATATGTGTTCATCCTATATGCTCCAAGTTCCAAAACTGGATCTTTGCTTCTTTCAGAAAAGTTCTAGAGTGTTCCAACCAGTACACCTGTCAGACTGTGTGGTAAAGATGAAGAGAGTGAAAGAGAAGGTGAGAGGGAGGGAGGGGAGGAGGCTGAAAGAGAAAGAGAGAAACAGAAAAAAAGCACAATCTCTGTCCTTCATTGACATGTAAATAGGTCTGGGATTTTTTTGTCCTACATGAGGATGAAGGCTGCATTCCACTGCAGGAGAGGACACAGGGAGGGGCACAGGATAGGGGGGGGAGCTGAGAGATTGTTTTAAGGGGGGGGGGGGGGGGGGGGGAGACACTTTCTCTCCCACACATGCGCACAAACACAATTTTGTAATTCTCTCTCCCACTCCCTGTGACTTTTAAGGTGGCTTGCTCCTCTTTCTACTCTTTACTTTCAACTACGTTCTGCTGTCTCCCTGATTACACAGAGAGAACCACAATGAATACAACATCTCTCTTGCTCCCTCGATCTCTTTCTCTCTGTCGCTTCCTCCCTCTTTCACTGCCTCCCCTTTTCTATCCGCCTTCTCCTTCTCCTCATCCCTCTCACTGTCTCAGAGTCAGGGGAGAGACTTAGCAGTGTTGACCAGCCAGAAGGGTTTCTCAGCCCAGTTTCCAAGCAGTCTCACTTATCTAACTGGGACATGCTCTTTTCAGGCAGTCTTTGTCCCTGTTACAGACTTTCCACAAAATATGTATGTTTCTGTCTTTCCGCTAGGCTTCTGTCTGTTGTGTGTGTGTGCATTGTTTATGGCACGAACACACTCGTGGTACTTTCAGAACCTCTCAGGTTCCTACGTTCCAGACTCTGTAGTTCCTGGGTCATAACGGGCTTCTGTGTGTGTATGTGTGTGTGTGCATGTGTTTTTGTGAGTGTCTGTTTGTAAGTGTATTCACAGGATGGTCAAACAGCCTCAGCCCCTCAGAGTGTGTGAACAGATGGCTTTGGTCTGTTCTCTATCCTGTCAGGTGAGAGTGTGTGTGTGTGTGCGTGTGTCTGTGTATGTCTGTGTGTGGGAGATAGGAAGACGGGAGAGAGCGAGAGACAGAGAAAAAGTGAGTGAGAGAGTTTGCTCGCATTTAATGATTTAGATAAAGCAGTCATAGCGTAGTGGTGTGGTTATGCATGTGCTTACTCATTTGTCGACTCATGTTTTTATGTGTGTTTGTGTGTTCCCTCGCATGTTTGTCAAATTTTTTAGCCACTCATTTGCATTTGTCAGTGGGCCACAGTCCAAAAACAACAGAGCTGCATCCTCCTGTTCTGTGTAGGGAAGGAACAGGAAGCTCTTGGTCTCTCTCTCAGGTCTGTATCACCACTAAGTTACAACCTCCATTCACCACTAATAAACTCCCACGCTCTTAATTAATTAAATACAATACTCATTCATTTTCACTTCTAAACTACAATTACCTCATTTGCCACAAAAAACACAACTTTATACGTAGACTCCTGGGGCCTGTTCCATAAAGGCCGCTCAAAAAAGCTGGGATTAAAGTCCCAAACCTGACTTGAATTAACCTAACAAGTCAGTCGGGGCTAAAGCGGTTCCATAAAGGCCATTTCTAGTTCACGCAATCAAACTAATTCAAGTCAGATTCAAGAACTCAATATAATTGCGGGAACGCGCTATTCCTACGCAGCCTGAGAGGCAGAACATGGATCATATCATTCCACCACGGCAAAAGGCAAATTTCACGACCACGTGACTTCTTCCCGAAATAATGTTCTCTTTAAGCCGTGTACTATGACAGCTCATCCACCAGTTCATCAAAATAAAATGACACGCCATGATTGACATGAACGATGGTCGTAGGTCAAGGTCCTTTTTTATAGACCATTACATCATTGATTAAAAAAACATACACCTTCTAAAACACATCTAAATTGACTTTTTTGACATTGTTAAAATGTCTAAATACTATTAACCAATACATTATCCAGTAGCCTAACTTTTTAACATGGTTTTTGTGTCGGTAAAAATGCAGGATGTATAGATTTAGGTTTGTTTTTCAATTGTAGGCTACTGTTAACTATTATGAAGCTATGATAATTATATTGGGACAATTTAGATTGAGATATATGTAGCATCAGCCTAAACATTTGATATCACAATATGTGATATCATATGTAGGTTTGTATCGTTATGAAATCAGTTTAATGCATTATATATATATATATATATATATATATATATATATATTTTTTTTTTACTTATATTTAATTTAGTAGATTTTCTATAAATGTACATTTCATAGTGGTAAAAAAGTAAAATATGGCAATACCCCAGAAAGTCCATGGTGAATCATTGTTGGGTCAGTGTTACAGGAACATCTGGTTAAGCAACAACACGCGTTAAGCCTGACAGTTAACCTGCCCTGGACCAGGTTAGTTTCGCAGCATAAATTGCCATAGTAACTGAGTTCGAACTATGTCGAGCTGGCTTTATGGAACCGAATGAACTGGAAATGAGTCTGACTAACTGACATAAGCCTGGCTTATCCGGTAAACTCGCTTTTTAGAACAAGGTCCTGCTCCTGCTACTACAAATACAACCTCCTCCATCTACCACACTTTGTGATTTCTGCAACACCCACCTCATGTCACTGATAAACTACAACTCCAAACGACAGGTCTTTTTCATCTAAACTATGTTTGGTAATACATAAACTAATCAGGTCTCCAGGAATACAAAAACAAGAAACATGTAGCCGCTCTAGGCTAATCCCAAAACAAGCAGGAGTCCGACACCAACACGGAAGACACAGGAGTTCTGCAAAACAATCTGGCAAAGAGGAGAGGAACAGACAAGGTTTAAATGGAGAGACCAACAGCAACAGGTGAAAATGTAGCAAGGTTATGATCAGCTACTGTGACTACACACACACACACACACACACAGAGAGGGGAGTGGGAAAGGGGCTGATTATAGCCTGGAGTCATGACATCTCTCTCCCAGGGTGTTCTGTATCTGTCTGTCAGGTCCAAGGAAAAATGGGGAACAGGGGTGTTGAAATCAGAGGCCTTAGCTCGATGAAGACCAATTTGTGGAAGAACATTCCTACCCATCACCCTTGGGGCCTCATAGAAGACTAAGTGTGCTAGCATGCTACCTAGCGCTGCCTGTGTTCTATTCAATCCGTGTGCTAGCTTGGTAAGGCTGACAGTGTGTTACAGTAGATAGCCAGTGTGCTAAATTGGGTACTTCAAGGTGTGAGCCTGGTAGAGCTGCCAGTGTTTTAGGTGTGAGCCTGGGATGGCCGTTTGGGTAGTTAGTACCTGAGCCTACTCTGTGATAGAGCCCAGCAGGATGCCATTTGGCTTCATTTGTCAGACAGGAACCCTGTTGAGGGAGGGAGGGAGATCAAGGGAAAGAGGAGGGGAGGGAGGATGAGAGGGAGTCAGGTGGCTGAGCGGTTAGAGAATTGGGCTAGTAACCAGAAGGTCGCTGGTTCGTTTCCCGGCCATGCCATATGACGTTGTGTCCTTGGGCAAGGCACTTCACCCTACTTGCCTCGGGGGAATGTCCCTGTACTTACTGTAAGTCGCTCTGGATAAGAGCGTTTGCTAAATGACTAAATGTAAATGAGAGAGCGAGACTGAGGGAGGTGGAGCGAGACAAATAGGACATGGACAGAGAGAACAAGAGGGAGACTCAGGGAAATACAGGGAATGTATGATGTGGAATTAACTTTGTGTATGTGTGCATGTTTTATTGTACATTTGTGCCTATGTGTGTGCTTGCTTATATGACTGTATGGGTGTGTATGCGGGGGTACGTGTGTGTGTGTTTGTTTCTGCAGGGGACAGAAGTAGAGCCAAGCACAGGCCTGAGCCAGTTACATGGTTAGAACAAATGTATCTTGGGAAATTTTTTAAGCGTTGGTAAATCCTATGTGAATGTGCCAGTATCTCTAAGAGAGAGGGAGAAGAAGAGAGGCAGGACAGACAGACACTGCTGGACAGACAAACAGACAGGCAGGGTAAAGGATGGATGGGCGGGCGGGCAGACAGGTGAGGGATTAGAGGAAAGGCGGAAGGGAGAGACAGATAGACGGTTGGACAGACAGACAGGCAGGGGAGGGTGTCATCTCCCCCCTGGGTAGAATCCCAACTGGCAGCCCGACAGGACAATCCTAATCTGGGCGTCATTTATTGGGTGTGCTCAAGCCTTCGGCGAGAGCACAACCTTTGTTCTCTCACATATATATTTATTTATTTATTATTTATTTTCGCCCCCCTAAGGATCAGTCAATATTTGGACTACATACACAACGGCGGTGTCAAAAGGTTCGTCTTGGTAGCGATTGCGTTGGTTGTATTTTTATTTACGTTCCGTTGCATGGTTTAAGTAGAAATTGCGTTTTTGTGGTGAAAAGTGAAGCTAACGGTGGCTAATTTGCTAGCCACAGTCACTGACGTTACTAACGTCACTACGTCACTAACGTCACGAAAACACGCGTGACTACCTGTAGCAGAACATTCGTTTCACATCTGTTAACTTGGGGGATAGCTAGGCTAACTATAGCTTTACTGCAAGGCAGCTGCAGGAACGCCACAAGCAAAGAGGCCAGGGTGATAACTATTTACTCATTTTACTTTGTGATGTGAAACACAATTATGAAATGTAATGTACAATATTAGCTGATATTATTAAGGAAGTAGGCCCACATCTACTTTTGGAAACGGTAGTCTACTATTTCACTGAAGCATTAGCATCATGACATTAGCCTCTGTTGCCCGGGCAACACATACTACAGTGGTCTATGATGCATCTGTTTTCAATCTTTAAAATAAACATTCCTCACAAATACATTTTCGTTGTAGGATTTATTATGACATTACATTACAAGTAAACGATTTGTGGGTGAAATTATCATTACCTGTGGTTTCAAACCAGTGTTGCTCACTGCAATGCTGTAGCCTACGCGAGACACTACAAAAACATCTACACAGCTGTAGGAAGTCAAACGGCGACAGAACATGTTCGGCACTCCCCTTACTTAATCAAAAGTCTATCTAACTACTAACCTGAACTTCATTGCCACAGCCTAAACGTTGCCAATCTGTTCATGAAAATAATTAATTTCAGCCTAAACCGTACAACGGAACGTTAAATCCAATTCAACCAACGCAATCGCTACCAAGACGAACACAGCAGTAGTCTACTAGTACTGTACCGTAGTAGTACAATTTACCGGGGCAGCTTCTCCACACAGGGCTATATCGCATTTTGCGTTGTTACTGACAATGATCGCTACCAGTGAGCTTTTTATGAATGAGCGATTTTCCTCTAAATAAATGTCAAGCTTATTTACGTTTTGGGGGGCATATTTTCAGTTAGCAGATGGGACTGTCTGAATCGCGATTCCATCTTCTACTGCCGGGTAACGTCGTAGAATAATCTTCAAAGGGGGTTCTTTATTAATGAATGAATGCAATGAGTAGGCTACATGCCTGAAAATATCACGAGAAGGGAAAAACTTAAAATGACGTGTAAGTCATAGAGATTAGGTCCATTTTTACACCGGTCTGTCAAATTTATTCGTTTTGATTCAACGATGAGGCTGCCTCTTGCAGGGGAAATGAGAAGACATCTATTTCATTCTACACTTCACTCGTATTTTCAGTTGTAAATGAGCAGCAAAAAAAAAATGCCGTTAAATCTATTTAATCTTTATAAATAATAAGTATGCATTTTCATATAAAATATACATAAATCAGTTGTAAAAATGTCATTCAAAAACGGACCCCTGTGCAACCGACGCAAGCAAGCACACCCTACAATTTCCCCAGAAATTGTACCCTCTCTAGTTTGGTTTGTTGTCTGTGTGTGTATCTTCCCCTGGAGGCTGCAACTACCCAGAGCTACAGGGAGCTGGAGCTATAGATAGGCCCAAATATAAACACTCTCAGCTCCCGTTCTAGACGAGCTAGCAGCGCTGTCTTCCTGTGGAGACGTTTACAGATGACGCTCGTTCTTTTGCACCATCTTCAGAACCCGTTTCAAATGATGATTCTGATGTCATTTGAACAATGCTCATCCTAATCTCTTCCTTTCCAACTTGACAGTAGTTAACTTTGGTATAACTGTAGCAAGCCTGTGGCTGTGGGAGTCAGGTGGCTGAGCGGTTAGGGAATCGGGCTAGTAATCAGAATGTTGCCATATGACGTTGTGTCCTTGGGCAAGGCACTTCACCCTACTTGCCTCGGGGGAATGTCCCTGCTAAATGACTAAATGTAAAAATGTAAGCCTGTATTGGGATTGAATGGCAGGTTTGTGTGTGTGTGTTCGTCTCAGGGGTCGGGCTACATAAACAGCAACTCTGGGTCAAGATCTCTGTAGGTCTGAGCACTAAATCAAAGGGAAGGGTGTGTGTTTGTGTAGGTGTATTTGTGCTTGCTTGTATGACTACGTGTGTATGAATATCTGTGTTTGTGCATGTGTATCCCCACCATCTCCTTTTCCCAGACAGTGAACAGCTTAAAATGGTTCCTGTCCACTCATAGCATGCAGGAACAGCAGGTTCATGCTATAGGGTGTTGGAATATCACTGGAATCTTTCCGGAAAAAGCACTTGTCCCTCAGAGGCAGGGTAGATAGCTGACCCCGAGGGGCCAACACAAGTGTCTTTGTCTCCAAGATGGCAGCTGTTCACATTCCAGACGTACCCGTGGTGAAGTTTTACAAAAAGTAATCTAGCCTGCAGAAGCTCTCTCTGAAAAATACTTTTACTGGTCGTAAACCTAAACGGGTAATATATCGTTTTTTTTTTTATGATTTACTAAACATCCTTTTGATCTATAAAAACTTCAAGCTCAATATGTTATGCCTCTCTCTACTCTAACGCATGCATGAGTTTGATCTTGTTTGGACGTTCCTGGCCACCGTCCGGCTACAAGGCTACACCCAACAATCCAGCCTGTAAACAGGTTGTCATGGCAGCGGCGTGAAGAACATCTGAGAGTCTTCACATCACAGTAAAATGATCACAGTGTGCTTCATCCAATCAGGTCGCAGACTGGGCATCACTGGACAACTTGTCCAACCAAATTACAGCATGGGGATCACAGGGTGCCTTGTCCAGCTTGAAGTGTAGAGATTGCATGTAGACTCACAGATCACAGTGTGGGGATCGCAGGGTGACTCACCCAATGATTGGGAAGATAACACCATGATTCAGTACAGGTTATGGATTGTTGATTGTTGTCTTCCCGAGGAGAAAGAAACCCAGATGCACGTGTATGTATATTAGTTTGTTCTGTGCCAGTGTGCTTGTGTGTGTGTGTGTGTGTGTGTGTGTGGTGTGTGTCTGATGTTTGCCTGATGTAGTGAGTGTGTTTTTGCATTTCTGTGTGAGGATGTGTGTGTGAGGTTAGGTGTGTGGCACGGATGCTAATGAGAGCCCGCAAGATCAAGAAGACGATCAGAGATGAAAGACCTCTCTCCTCTCTTTCTCTAGCAGGCGCACACAGTGTGTGTGCGCGCGCGCGTGCGTGTGTGTGTGTGTATTTGTATGCTCATGTCTCTTCTGTTTGTACATAATGTGGAAATGCGCAGAAATGTTTGAGGACCTTGTGTTTGTGTGTATTTGTGTTTGAGTCATTTGTGCATGCACTAATTAATATATGTGTTTATTCTTCTATGCATAACTGTCCCGTTATTTTCCCTTCTTTCTCTTTCTCTCTTTCTTTCTCTCCTACTCTCTCTCACGCTCTCTCTCATTTCTTCTCTTCCTCCCCCTCTTTTGATATACTTTATAGTGGTGTATAAATAAATAAACAACTAACATATTGATGGACAGGAATTTGTACAGTGTGTAAGTATTTTTGTGCATGCCTGCCACTGTGTGTGTGTGTGTGTGTGTGGGTGTGTGCGTGTGTGTGTGTGTGTGTAATGTTACAGCAACTTCATCAAACTGTGAAATGTCACAACTTCATAATGACTGCTGATCCACACAGGGATAAGCTGTGGAATCATTAGATTTTAATTGGATCAGTTAATTAACTAAACTCCAGAAGCAGTCCTTCATCTATTTTACACACACACACGCACACACACACTCACGCACACACACACACACACACAAGTCTGCACACAAAGTAAAAAGTAAAGTTCAAAATAGTTGGCAATCAGTTTCGCTGCTTGAGTAAGCTGTTCCCACTTAGCCTGTCCTTACAGTATATGGTGTGTGTGTTGTTGTTGTTGTTGAGCTGCTGATTTGGCTAGCAGGGGAAAGTTCTGTAGCAGAGTGGGTGGATCAGCCTCGTCACTGTCTCTCTTCATCTCCCCTCCGCCTGCACTCGTTTAATGCTGTTCCCCTCTTTTATACCTCTCTCTTTCATGTTACCCCTTTTTGCGTTCCGTTTTCTCCTTTCTCCCTCCTTCTACCTCTCGTTCCTCCCCCCTTTTCTCTTCCTCAATTTGACATTAGTCTTCCCATCCACCCTCCTTTTTCTGTCTTTGATCCTTTGATCTATCGCTTCAAAAAGATCCCTCTCTCCCTCTATTCTTTTCCTCTCCTCCCGTCTGTCCACTTTTCTTCCCTGTGTCACTCGAGGACAACAATACTATGTCCATGTGTAACGTGCACATGCTACACGCACACGTGCACACACACGTTACTTTACATATGTCCTTGTCGCAGGATGGGACAGAAACGCAACACACACGCTGACACCAAAGAAGGAAAAAACTGGGAGAGAGACAGAGAGAGGAGGTGTAGATGGATGACTGCAAAAAAGGAGAGATAAGCGGATGGGGAGATAAAAGGAGAGGCGTGTCAGAGCTGCTATGGGAGGAGAGAATTCACAGCCTGCCTTTGTTTCGTTCTGCAACTCTATAACCTACTGCGCCTTCCGTCTCTCAATCCAATCTTTCTCTCTTTTCTCTCTTCTCTCTCTTCTCTTTTTCCTTGTTTCTGATTTCACCCCCCCCCCCCAACCTTTTTTTCTCCCTCAATCTCTGTGGTTCTGTTCTGAAGTTGGAATTGCGCGAGTGATTTGTCATGTGAAATCTTGCACATACTGAATAGTGCGTGGGTATGTGGGGGGGGGGGAAGTATTTGACTGTAGCTGTGTAGTTGACTACTGAAGGGTCAGAGGAGGAAGACAAGGGGTGTGGGGGTGGTGGGAGATATAGGGGGAGGAGGAGGAAGGAGGGGGGAGATGGCTGGAGTGTAAAGGCATGCTGTCACCTCTCTGGACAAATGTCTGTCTTCTGGGCTGGGAAGGACAGCAGTAACCTGAGAGCCTTGATCCTGAGAGAGCGAGAGAGAGAGCGAGAGAGAACCAGAGAGAGAGGAGAAGAGAGAGAGAGTGAAGGGTGATGGGTGATAGGGGTATAGGGAAATTTTCCCACAGTGTCAATGACGGCACGCCTTCCAGTTCACATTCACAGCTTTTTCCTTCAAGCACAACTTGGCTATATTTGTGAATGTGTTGGATCTGACATCATCTACAGTATCCAGTGCATTTCTATTTCATATCTGTGTGTTGTGAGTCATAAATGAATGAGAAGCTTTCACTTGAGATAATCTACTATTGGTCTCAATTACCTTTTTCAGTGTGCCTGTCTGTTGTATGGACAGTATATGTGTATTTGTATTGAGGCTGTCTGTAGAGTGTGTCTGTAGTGTGTGTGCAGTGCCTGTATGTAGTAAAAGTGTTGAAGCTGTGTATATTGTGTCTGTCTCTAGAGTGTGTCTCTGTGTGTGTGTGAGTGTGTGTGTTTGGAGTTGCCTAGCACTGGTGTCTCGCGGTCTTGTCAACCACAGCCTGCCTGCTCATTGGCTTATGCAGCGGCAGGAATTCAGCTCTCCGAGGGTTGGGTTCCGCCCCCTTTCAGCTAGCTTGCTTCCCTGCACTCACACCCCACACACACACAGTAAGTTAGTTCCAGCGACTGAAAGAGGGAGAGAAGGCTGAAAAGGAGGGAGGGATAGAGGTGTGAGCGAAAAGGGTTGGGTTGAATGGGGAGAGAAAGACTGAGAGAAAGTGAGAGAGATGGGAAAGAGTGGAAGTGTGTCCTGTGTGTGTCTGACAGAGTGTGTGTGTATGAGGGAGAGGGAGAGAAAGAGAGAGAGAGTAGTCCTTGTAGTTGTTTTCTTTGCTCAGAGCTTTAGTAGGGGGGAGGACTCTGATCCCAGACTCTGAGCCGCACACACACAAGCTTGCTCTCATACACACACACACACACACCACGCTTGCCGGGATTGCCAACTTGCGCAGCCTGTCTGAGCAGGGCAGTGCAGAGTGAGAGAGGGAGCGAGAGTAAGGGTTCTTGAGAGAGAGAGACAGAGAGAGAGAGAGAGAGAGAGAGAGAGAGAGAGAGAGAGAGAGAGAGAGAGAGAGAGAGAAGGGCGGGGACACCAGTAGAGGTTACTACTTGTTGCTCTTGGCATTCCGTGCGGACTGAGGATGATATTCCTAGTGTTTTCCTGGTCAGGACTGGAGCACGTCTGAGGTAAGCATTCTTCCTTCATCCATCTCTCTGTGGCTGTAGAAAAAGGGGAAGTGAGAAAAGGAGAACATATGGGGGGGGGGGGGGGGGGGGTTCGCCGGAGCTTTTGTAGCTTTTTCTGTGTGGGAATGCTGTCTTTGTGGAGCGGGAGTGGGATGGTGGGAGGGAAGGAGGTGTGGAGGGAAGGAGGTGTGGAGGGAAGAGTTTCACGTGCCACAGAGAATGACACAAGCACACTCGTCTATCAGAGAGAGAGAGTGAGAGAGAGAGGAGAGAGGAGAGAGAGAGAGAGAAAGAGAGAGAGAAAGAGAGCGAGGAGGGGGAGGAGGGGGAGGGAGGGACATTTGAATGAACAAATTGGCTTGTGTAGAAGGAAAGGGAGACCGAAAATGAGAGAAAGGAAGAGAGAGATTGTTAGCTCAATGTGACTCTCTACTGTGATTGTTCTTGTGGGGCAGGACTCTTACCAACTGGTGGAAAAAAACGGCTTTCTTGCTCTCTCTAGCTCTGTCTATCTATCTTTCTCTCTCTCTCTGTCTTGGGTCTGGTAAGAAAAACTAAGCAGGGCAGGCAGGCGGTAGAAATGTGACATTTATTTATAATCTGCTGTGTGGAGTCACATTCCACAACAGAGGAGAGGAGTTGGAGAGGTGAGCGAGAGAGAAGGGAGGGGAAAAGAAGACAAAAAAGAAGAGAGGAGAGGAGAGGAGAAGAGAGGGGGAGAGAAGAAAAGAGAGGAGAGGGGGAGAGTGTATTTTGGTAGTCTCCGTGATTACAGTGTCTGTCTCGGTTCCCATCTGCACCCCTACAAATATCTTATTCTACCACGTACTTCATCAGAGAGACTCACACAACATATGTTTACATGTCTCCCTCACCAAAACACTATATCATCAACTCAGACCATTTCGAATTTACAACCCTGCCATCGTAGATGATATATTTTAAAGTGTGTGTGTGTGTGTGTGTGCAGCCTGAGTCAGACTAGCCCCCCAGCTATGCAGTGCTATATTCTGTGCGTCTGGGCCGGGGATAGGCAGTCTGTCATTGTTGTTATTAATAGCGAGGGCCGGGCCTCGCTGACCGCCGGCCGACAGCTGGGAGGAAGGAAGTCTCCTCGCCTCTCACCCAGAAGCCCCGGCCCGGAGAGCACAGGGAGCACTGGGAACTCGGAGCCGGGATTGATGGGATTACGGAATGCCGTTCCCTGTGCCCAGAGAACTAGGAGCGTGTGTGCCGAACCTTTGATATAAAAAAAGGAGCAGATCTCATCTGGGATCTGATAGGGATCTGGGATCATGCTTAGGAAGGCAAAGGTCCTACTTGATCCTATGGAATCAGAGGAGAACATTGAGGACAAGGACTCTTCACTCGCGCTCACACTTAAGCTGCATTCGCAAGAGCATGAACTCTAGTTGAGCCTTCTGTCATTACATGTCGCCTTTCCTGGTTGTCTCACATGGATGCTGTGAATTTAAGCTTGTCTGTTAGTTCTCAAAATGTTGATTTTATTTTATTTATCCTGTGTTAATGTCATGCTGAGAGGAAGAACTTCAATAGAAAGAGGCCCTGTAACTCCTCCAGCTGCTGTAGAAGATCTATCTGTCTGACTGGATGGCTGGTTGACTGGTGGCTGGATGACTGACTGGCTGGCTGGTTGTCCTCTTTATGACCTTCTCCCTGGCTACCTAAATGCCTGAGTGGCAGGGTGGCTAGTTTGCAGGCTGCCTTTCTCTCTGTTTCAGGGTTTGTGTGTCTGTTTGTCTGTTGTGTCTGTAAAACGTCCCTCACACTGACGGCTGATTGACTGGTATGATAATGTGTTTGTACAGTGTTTGCCTGAAGATATAGTCGTCAACAGACTGAAATCCCCTCCCTGTCTTCTATCCTTCCGCTATCCTCTGGTTTTCTACTTTTCCGCTTCTCGTCTCACTCGCACTTTCATCCCCCCTCCTCCCTGCCCCATCTTCCCTGTCCTCCCTCTCTTCCTTTTGATTCTTCTGTGTATTCTCTCCCCTCCTTCTGCTTTCTTTCTTTCTTCCCTTCTTTCTTTCTTTCTTCCTTTCTAGCCCTAACCCTCTCATCCCTCTCTTTCATCTCTTTCATCTTTCCTCTCTCCTCCATGCCTCTCATCTCCCACGTGTACCAGAGCAATGCCACTTTAACCACCTGTTGCTCCTGCAGTACCAGATCAAACTTTAGTGTCAGACCTAGCTTTAGTATCAGACCTAGCTTTAGTGTCAGGCCTAACTTTAGTAACAGACCTAGCTTTAGTATCAGGCCTAACTTTAGTACCAGGCCTAGTTACTGTACCAGGCCTAGCTATAGAACCAGGCTTAGCTGTAGTACCAGACTTAGTCATAGTACCAAGCCTAGCTACACAACCAGGCTTAGCTGTAGTGCCAGACCTAGCTTTAGAACCAATCCTAGGCCACAGTACCAGGCCGAGTTACAGTAGCAGACATAAGTATTGTATCATGGGCTCGAACTGAGCTTGTCTCACTGGCAGTCCTGTTTTTTCTGCAGTGTACCGCTCCGTACTGGTCAATTCCAGCACCGTGATGTCATCGTCCAAGATAGCGTACAGATTAGACATTGTAAATACGTAATAATCTTAAACATCGTCTACCTCGTTTCGGAACCCCTCCACTGCTAATTACTAAACGTATTGCAGAGATATTTGATGAAGGCCGATCAGAAACTAAGTACACATATGCCTTTTCTTTCCCCCTCAGATAGCTGCGCAGGTTCTTGAAGTGTCCTGTGGTTACACCCTCTCTGATTGCAGGGTGGGTGTGTGTTTCTGCACAGACATGTCGTTTGCGTTGCAAGCCGATGGCTGCGGTGTGAAACTGTGTGGCGAGAGTTTTGAGAGTGTCGAGTTTTCCGTCTGCTTATTTGTCTTGACGCTACTTGTCTGGGACAGTCGGGAAGCGCGGCGGGATGGGAGATGTTTATCTCACGTGTGTTTACATAATCAGTGGGCTCAACGGTGTGAATCTGCAGGCACTTGATGACAGTTAGTGGGTTGTGAAATGAAAGGATTGTATCTTCAGCCCAACTCCACTAGTACCGCAGGCCATAGACACTAGAATGTCTCAGACTCTCCATCAGAGAGATCAGTCATCTGTCACTCTGCCAGCTTCCCCTCTCTGAGGGACTGTGTGTGTGTGTGTGGCAGAAATAGAGAGAGTTACATATAGTGTATTCAGTGTTTCATAGAAGTATACTGCATATCGCTATATATAACATATGCTGTCATCTGCTCCAGGACTCGTCTTTAACCATGAAAGTAGGACTTAAAAAACGTGTCTCTAAAATTCAAATATGACACTTATTCACTTTAGCCTCCAACCTATGATGGCATCTCCTCCGTCTTTAACATAGATCCAGCATCACTGGATTCAGTCTTGTGTGCTCGTAACGCGTGCATCACATTTACACGCATACTGGCATGTCAGCTCTCACACAGCCTCCCTTTTAGGCATTGTGAATAGATGACCCCACCCCACCCCCCTAACCCCCACCCCCCCCAACCCCCACCCTCCAGGGAGGCCTGGCCCCCTCAACAAAAGGTATGTAATTACGGGCAGTTGTAAACCACTGAGCAAAAGAAAGGAGGGGATGGTGATATATGTATGGCTGCTGGAGGGTGTGTGTGGTGTGTGGGTGTTTGTGGGGGCGGGGGGATGTGGTGGGTGTGCAGATGTAAGTGTTATGAGTTATCTATGCCTGTGTGTGGTGTGTATGTGTGGCAGAGAGAGAGAGCGTTACGGTAAGAGTCCACACTCCTCATTAAGTGCACCCTCTTAGCTAGTTCATAACACTATGCTTCGTTAGTCAGCATCTCTAATGAGCTGGCAGCATCAACATACTCATTGTGTCTTGGTTCCAGACCCCTTACTGAACTCAATTCCATGACTGAACTGTGTGATTGTGTGTGTGTGTGTGTGTGTGTGTGTGTGTGTGTGTGTGTGTGTGTGTAAGGTGGGCAGGGTATGGGCAGTGTGTAAGGAATGTGGTAGTCTTGTTGTTCCAGATGTATCACGCTGTGAGTGACGTTTGTTTGGCTCTTTGACCTTGCCTCACTGTGGGTTGCTCCCACACACAAGCACACACTCACAGACACACTTAGACACACAATTGCAAGTACAACCACACACCCTCCTCTTGTGCCAGTCTGTCTGGAATTGTTCTGTGTCCTGAGGTGGAAAAACAGGAAAAGGCACTTGGACACATACACACACACACACGCACATACAATGGGACACCTAAAGATACACCTCAGACTGTATTAAAGACACACTTGTTTTCATCGAGCAGTGTATGTGTTGGCGTGTTAGTGTGTCCAATGTGTGTGTTGACATATTTGTCTGTCCAGTGTGTATTAGCATGTTAGCCCATGACTATGTCCAATGTGTGTGTGACGCAGAGGTTATATTAGCGCCGGGAAGTTCCTCCCTCAAAGCTTGACCTCGAGAAGAACTTGGAAAACACACTTCATCCAACGCAATGCTGTATGCTTTACATAAGGAACATATCATTTTTTAAGAAATATATGAAAGACACACACAAACAGGCCTCTCTGTGTGTGATGTGTTTCTGTAGAGAGAAAGGTCTGACACTCTTTATATACTCTTTATACACTCACTTGCAGAATAAAACCTGTTACTGTCCTTGGTGTTGAACATGACTTGTTATGTGTGTGCGTGTATTTGTGTGTGTGTGTGTGTGTGTGTGTGTATGTGAGTGGTGTTAATGAAGGCCAGAGGGCAAAGAGCAGGGGGAGGAAGCAGGAATATTTGGGGTTGTGTTTTACAACAAGGGGAGAGGATGGTGAGAGGCAGAGGGAGGAGGGAGGGAGGGAGGGAGGGAGGGAGGGAGGGAGGGAGGGAGGGAGGGAGGGAGGGAGGGAGGGAGGGAGGGAGGGAGGGAGGGAGGGAGGGAGGGAGGGAGGGAGGGAGGGAGGGAGGGAGGGAGGGAGGGAGGGAGGGAGGGAGGGGGAGAGAGAGAGAGACCGAGAGTGAGAGTGAGAGTCTATTCAAAGAGATGTAGGGCAAGACACAGAGGGAGGGAAGCTATCTGGGACAGAGCAGTAGCTTTGGCTGTAGCTTCAAACACCAACTTCCGCAGCTGTGTAGAACTGGGGGTTTCACTAAATGGCCCGATACAAACCGTGCAAAAATAAATACATTCAAATCATACATTTAAATGTAATTAAGTTTGATTCAATTAGTTTGACTGAGTAAGACTTAACGCAAACCACAACCATGTGAGACGTCATCCTGACAACGAGTAACTTTGTAAGGTCACTGGAGTGAGGTGTCATTTCCATGCCGCTGATGTTTCCATGGTTACTGTCCGGCAGCTTACTGCCAAGCCCAGGTGTGTGTGGGGACTTGGGGGGAGGGCAGGGGATGGGTGCAATGACAGGAAGTGAGGTAGGATAGAGAGGGAATGTTTTTTTTTGGGGAGGGGGTTGCTCATTTTCTGTCTTTCCTGTTTAGACCTGGGAGAAACACACTCCCACTAATGTGTGTGTGTGTACCTGCCCCATTGCAGGAAATGTTAGAAATGTGGAATGTGTGTGTGTGAAATGACCTGGTGAGTCATGTCTTTGTCATGGTACTGTGACATTTTATCACAGGAAAGAACGCTTCATTAACACTTTCCCATTGTAAAGGATCCCATTCACTTTTGAGTCCAATCTGTGAATGTGTGTGTTTGTGTGTGTAAGAGAGAGAGAGAGAGAGAGAAAGAGAGAGAGAGAGAGAAATAGAGGGAGAGAGAGAGAGAGAGAGAGAGAGAGAGAGAGAGAGAGAGAGAGAGAGAGAGAGAGAGAGAGAGAGAGAGAGAGAGAGAGAGAGTGAGAGTGAGAGAGAGAGAGAGAGAAACAGGCAAGTCATAGAAAGAAGGATAACCGAATGAGAAGGCATTGGCGTGTGAAATGTTCATCAGAGACCAGTAGTCTGACTTCTCTGTAGCACTTGTTTGCCAGTTCTATCAGAGATGCTGCCAGGCCACACACTGTGGGACACAAACAGTTTTTCTCACTGCAAAACAGTGCAGTTTGACACACACACACACAGACACACACACATACAGATTCTCCAGTTTCTGCAGATCACACACACACACAAACTTCTTCTAACTCTCACTGCAGAACCATGCAGATCACATCACTGCAGAATCTAGCCAAAAAGAATATTTATGGGGCTGGTTGTTTATCATAAACAGCATTTTTTGGATCAGAACTAAGGGAGACATGCCAGCTCTTTGGTCTCTGATGTCATCAGCCGTGGAGAAAGTTCTGCTGGATATCACCGATGGTAAACAGACTTTTAATTTTCAGATTGGTGTTATCCCCTGTCTGTTGTTCAAAAATAAAATAAAAACGAAAGAAACTCTCTCTCTTTCTCTGTCTATCCCTCTATTTCTCTCTCTGTCTCTTTCTCCCTGAAAGCATAGTTTGTCAATCATCCAAATCAAATGGAAATGTTATATGGGTGTGTGTGTGTGTGTTTGTGTGTGCGTCTGTTGTGTTTGATATATTAGAAAGTAGACCACCTACTGTATGGGTAGAGCAGAATTAATAATACCCTTGACCTCTCTGCTACTAACAAACACACACACAAACACACCAACACACACAGACACAAACAGCATACAACTCTCTCTGTCTGGATTTCTCAGAAGATTAATTTCTATTTGCTCAATCTCTGATCTTTTCTTTCTGTTTATCGTTTATCTCTCATTCCTGGCCCTCTGTTGCTCTGATCCTCTCTTTCTTCTCCTCTCTGTTCCTGTCTCTTCCTGAAGATAGAAGAACACAAGGGGAAGTTTTGATAGGACAGAACCACAAAACATATCTAATTCCAAACAATGTGTGTTTATGTGAGTGTTCTACCCACAGCACAGTGTGTACTGTAGTGGTGAGTGTGAATATGTTTGATAGAAGCGCATTGCAGTGCTGACGTTGCATAATCAGCTCTCTCACTGTCAAGTGCACAAACACACACACAGACAAACATAAACCCTAACCCCGCCACACACACACATATAGACCCCTATCCCACCACACACACACACATAGAACCTTACCGCACCACACATGCTTATGGACCCACCATACACTCACAAGACAGACTCCACCACACAAACACATGCTCATACACTTGTTGAACTGAACACGTTCAAAGATGACTGAGGAGAGAGAGGATGTGTCAGAGAGAGAAAGACAAAATGTTTATAAATGAGTGGGGCAGATTAGAAATAATGTGTGTGAGGTCAATTTAATTTACCAATAAAAGAGAGGCAAGGAGAGAGAGAGAGAGAGAGAGAGAGAGAGAAGAGAGAGAGAGAGAGAGAGAGAGAGAGAGAGAGAGAGAGAAAGAGAAAGAGAAAGAGAGAGAGAGAGAGAGAGAGAGAGAGAGAGAGAGAGAGAGAGAGAGAGAGAGAGAGAAAGAGAGAGAGACAGAGTGTATGTGTATGGGAGAAATGTATGGAAGATGATCAGTAAACAGTACAGGCTAGCTGCCTTATTATGCCAGGATAATTAAAGGATGGCTACCAGTATGCCAAAGTAATAACATGCTGTTTTCCTACAGTAACTAAAAAACGGATTCCTCTCTGCCTCCTTCTTCTCTCTCTCTCTTTCTCTCTCTCTCTCCCTCTCCATCTCTCTCCTTAAACAGTTTTTCACAGCAAACACAGAATTCGGGGTGATCCTTAGATGCCGTACCTTCCTAATGTCGCCTTACCTGTTAATGTAACTTAACTACATCATGTAGCTTGGGCAAGGCACTTCACCCTACTTGCCTCGGGGGGAATGTCCCTGTACTTACTGTAAGTCGCTCTGGATAAGAGCGTCTGCTAAATGACTAAATGTAAATGTATGTAGCTTAACATGCTAATGTAGCCTAACTACTTCATGTAGCTTAACCAGCTAATGTAGCCTAACTACATCATGTAGCGTAACCTGCTAATGTAGCCTAACAGCTGTACACAGGATGAAACAACCTCAATGCAACTTAGTCAAAAAAGAGAGTCCTTCTTATTATGACTAGGTCTGTATTTTTGTCTTTAGCTACGAGCGCTGCGCTAGGTAAAAAAATAGAGTGTATGTGCATTGTGTGTGTGGTACAGTATGTGTGTATGCATGTGTTTGTGCATCCAGCATATATGTGTGTGTGTGTGTGTGTGTGTGTGCATGTGTAAGTAGGATATTGGATGTGTGTGTTGTGGGCCAATCGGGGATTGAGTAGAGCAGATATCTGGAGGAAGCGTATGTTGTGCTGTAAACATCAGTATATAGGAGCAGCAGCCCTCTCTCTTTGATGTTCCCGAAGAGGAGATACAACCTGCGGCTCCAAGTCCACTAGGGAGACGTTACAAACCTTTAGTATCCTACCTCTTTACACAAACACAAACACACAAACACACACACAGTACACGCACACATGCACATAGATCAGATTATTTTTTATTCACTCTACTCTCTATTAGGGTGATGTTGTACTAATCAAGTTCAAGTTCCACGTTAATTAGCCATTTGTAACAAGGACAAGTACATTGTAATTGTTTGGTCCTGCTCCTCATGACAGTCCCTAGCGGCCTATCTAAACCTAGAATAAGAATCTAAACCCATTATTTATTCTGTAACTCCTAACCTTAATGAGCTGCTGAACTACTAGCACTAGTTGTCATGTTGCTTTGGTATTGACACTTTAGAACTCACACATGTGACATGTGACTTTACAACTGAGCTGTTGAGTCATTGTTTTTCAATGTGTGTGTGTGTTAGTGTGTTTGTGTGCGCATGTTGTTTGGGACATCTCCAGGACTTTCTATGCCCTACTTTGTTGGTTTGAAATCCCTGGAACCCTGCTATCCCTCAAAACTCTGCAATTGTAAAATGAGCGAGAGAGAGAGAGAGAGAGAGAGAGAGAGAGAAGGAGAGAGAGAGGGAGGATCAGATAGGCTGAGAGAACAGAAGAGTTTTTGTCATACTGAAAAAAAGAGGGAGGCCTGATTAAAGACAACAGCTCCACAACAGAAGGAAACGGCTAAAAGAAGAGAAAGGGATGGAGAAAACAAGACTGAATATTTCAGCTTGAACAGATGTTCCCTTCTGCACAATACAGACTTGTGACCAGTGAACCACAACCGCTAGTTGACCAGAATCCTCCAGCAGCTTTGGACCGTGACTTGACCACAAACCTCGCTGTGCAGATGGTGGTCAGTGAGTCATTAACCGCTGTGACGGCTAACTAGCCAGCACAAACGTCTATTAACCCTCATTGCTGGTCATTAGCAGCTAGCTGACCGCTAATTGTCAGTAAGTGTCCATTTGAACATCAACCCAGTTTTGTGAGAGGAGGCAATTGGTGCATCCTAATACCCATACTATCATACTCAGTGTGCCAGCAGGTCCCAATACCCATACTATCATACTCAGTGTGCCAGCAGGTCCCAATACCCATACTACCATACTCAGTGTGCCAGCAGGTCCCAATACCCATACTACCATAATCAGTGTGCCAGCATTTCCCAATACCCATACTACCATACTTAGGGCCTCATTTAGTAACAGGATGCGTCCATTTCAGGGGTAAAATAGCGGGTAAAGACAAATAACCGTATTTACAAAGGCAGCGCACTTGAGTAAAAACGCAGATTACCGCTGCTGGGAGGGTATAAGGGAAAGTGGGCGTGTGCCGCAAAGAGATTTGTATGAGAGGTGTATGAGAGGTGTATTTCTTCCTTGTAACATGTTCATGTTAGCTGTAACTTCGTGAACCTATATTTCGTGAACCTATATCTCCTGTTCGCTGAACCTTCTTTTTCTTTTCCTCGAATCACCCATGGTGGCAGTAACATGCAGGAAATTTCTCCCGTCTTTTAACGGCGCGCTAATTAACACTAAAGGGCGGAGTAAGGTGCTGATTGCCCAACGAGGATCTGGTTTGGTTCGCAAAATGCAGAAATACACCGTGCGCTATTTGCGGTTGGGAAAAGGCGCAGATTAAGCTGCGGTCGCAATGTTAGTAAATGAGGCCCTTAGTGTGCCACTGCCAGCATGTCCCAATACATAGGATGTTGAATGCAGCGTGGCAAAAATACCAGGATGTCCTACTGCATCCAGTTGCATTTTGCAGTATGCAAGCCAGTATGCTATTTTGGCTATTTAGACCCACGATCCTTTGCACACCGGAAGATTTGTCACATTGACGAAATGACATGCATTATAAAGTAACAACAGCAGAGCTCTCGTGGTTGCCCTCTGACAGTTAGCACTACTCTGGAAAGAGTTTGTTTGTGTCTCCAAGGTAAAACATGTAGGAGCAGCCAGTTTTTCAGCAACATTCAAAATTTGTGTGACAATCTGTGACGGATGAATGAACAAGAGGGTCAAAGTTCAAAACACAATATTATGACAAAGTAGCTTGTCCTAATTGTATGCATACTGCATGCCACAGCACATACTTTGTAATGGAAGCTGCCGTACGTACGAAAAGTTAACAGATAAAGTGTGTCATTTGGGATGCAGGAAAGGCTGATATAGGTTCTGAGTTCAGCCGAGGTGAGTTTGGTTTGGACTGTTGGTCTTCCTCTCTACCCCTGAAGTCTAAGTTACTATAGTACCTCTGTCTCAGAGCACACCTCCACACCTCCACATAGTACACACACAGCTATCCCAGTAGGAGGGTCTTGTCTCCCTCGGTGTATCTGCATGGAGTAAATCTCCATGTCTAAATGGTGTTTGGTATGTGTTGGGTGACAGCTTCTGGATTGGATTTAAAGGGCTCTTCTGAAGCCTGTGTGTGTGTGTGTGTGTGTGTGTATGTGTGTGTGTCTGTGTGTCAGATAGACAGGTGTTGTCTGACCACTTGTTATGTAAGTGTGTGTGTGCGGGCGTGTGTGTGTGACAACCAAATCCATGTTTCAGCACGTGTGGTTCAGGCTGGGTCACAGTAGCAGCTGTGTGCAGTAATTAGAATAATGAGGTGTTTAGACACACACATGCGCGCGCACACACACACACATAAACACACACCGCATAACCAGGTGTACTGCAATCCATCTCCTGCCTTATATCCGGTGCTTCCATGCAGCTTGATACAAGTTCAGACACAGGTGTAAAAGGCTGACTCTGTATTTATGTTGCTCCCTTTTCTCCTTCTCCCTCTCTCTCCTTTTCGCTCTCTGCCTTTCTCTCTCACCCTCGGTTTTCCCTGTCATACGAACATTTTGTCATGTCATTGAGCTTTCTATGCCATTGGGCATAGAAACTTTCTCACTATGCCCATCATTCAAACACACGAGCACACACACACACGCACATACATTAATGTCTGTCTCTGAGCATCTTGAGTGGTTGCTTTCAATCAGCAAGCTCCATGAGTGCAACTCAATATTCTTTCAGTGTTGTTGAACACCTCCTTTCTCTCTTCTCTCTCTTCTCTTTCCTCTTCTCTTCCACAGTTTCTTGCTTTTGGGTAGTTCCTTTCTTTAGCTATGGAAAGAGAGGCCCATGCCTTCTCAGTCCACCAATCATCCTCTGACCTCACGTCCTGTCATCAATTCCAGTTGTGATCTCACTTCCTCTCACCAATGGTGGTTGGAACCATTTACATTTGAACATTTTAGTCATTTAACAGATGCTCTTATCCAGAGTGACTTACAGTAAGCACAGGGACATTCTCCCCGAGGCAAGTAGGGTGAAGTGCCTTGTCCAACATCATCTTGCACAGCTGGAATCGAACCAACAACCTTCTGATTAATAGCCCGACTCCCTAACCGCTCAGCCATCTGACCCCCACAACCAGTTGACTGTCCTAATCAGCCGGCCACATAGGGCGTCAGTCCCTGTGTGTTCCCCTTCACCAGGCTCCTATGAAGGAACACATTGTCCCTGGATGATAGCTCCACTTATGGTCCATAAATGATGATTCACTTGATGATCATCCCCTCTTGGCTTTGTGTTCTGCAGGTGTAGTGTAACCTGAAGTAGAGAAGGCTTTATACTGGTTTAGGATTTAATCCTGTTACACAGTATCTACAGGCACACACACACACACACACACACACACAGATACCAACACCAGAGGCATGTATGGTGCAAACCCTGTATTATCCATCTGTTCATCTGTCCTGTGGGGCTGCGACAGCCAACTCTGGGTAAGTTTACTGTTGGCCCCTCCAAGTGGAGCTGGGGCATCTGAGAGACAGGAATTGAAAGAGTGGGTTTTGAGAGAGAGAAAAAACTGAGAGAGAGCGTTAACAAGCTGTTGACACCACTAACATTTGGTGATTACCTCCCCTGAGAGGGGCCATGGCTGGTTTTGCATCTTCAACAGAAGTCGGCTATTTATTTCTCTCCCATGCTCTCCATCTCTTGCTCTCTCTCTCTATCCCCATCTCTGGTCTTCACCGGCCTCTCAAGTTATTGGGGTCTCTTGATTAGGAGCCGTAGCTTCGGATCTCTGGTGTTAAGCTCTATGGCTGTCTAATAAAGCCCTTTGTGACATGGCTATACACATATACACACACATATTTGATTTGAGTTTCTATACAAGTAAATATTTGATGTTTTTTGACTCTCTGCCTCCCAGCTTCTCTCAAGCAGAGAGTAAAAGACTGTGATGCCAGTCGGACTACTGTGATGCTGTGCTGTGTGTGTAAAGACCTCCAGGACTGGCCTCAGTCTGGTTCGGCCAGCTGAGGAATGCTGGTACTGCTCTTCATGACAAGGACACTGTTGTGGTGAGGAGTTCATAGTTAAGGCCTCAGCACCACATTCCCTCAAGTAGCTGGCAGTGAGAAGTTTTGCTAGCAGTGTTATGCTATCCTCACTGTTTGTGAAAGGTGTGAATGTGTGTGTCTGTGTGTCTGTGTGTGTGGGGGGGGGGGGCGTTAAAGTTAAGGTTAGGGTTAAGGTTAGGGTCTAGGTTACAGTTCAGATTTGGGTTAGGGATTAGTAAAAAACAGGGAAGATTCAAGCGGACAAAATGAGTTTTCTCCGCAGGGTGTCCGGGCTCTCCCTTAGAGATAGGGTGAGAAGCTCGGTTATCCGGGAGGGGCTCAGAGTAGAACCGCTGCTCCTCCGTGTCGAGCGGGGCCAGTTGAGGTGGCTCGGGCATCTGATAAGGATGCCTCCTGGACGCCTCCCTGGTGAGGTGTTCTGGGCACGTCCCACTGGGAAGAGGCCCCGGGGAAGACCCAGGACACGCTGGAGGGACTATGTCTCTCGGCTGGCCTGGGGAACGCCTCGGGTCCCCCAGGAAGAGCTGGTGGAAGTGGCCAGGGAGAGGGAAGTCTGGGCCTCCCTGCTTAGGTTTCTGCCCCCGCGACCCGAACCCCGGAAAAGCGGAAGATGATGGATGGATGGATGGATGGAAGGAAGATTTTGAATGGTACTAAATTGTGAGTCCCCACAAGAGTAAAATACAGTGTGTGTGTGTGTATGTGTGTACAGAATGTGCATGTTTATCTGTGTGTGCTTGCATGGTGTGTGTAGGTGTGTATGTGTGTGTGAGAGAGGCTGTACTGTATCTAGCAACAGACGTGCAGCCTGAGGCACTGTCCCATAACAACCCCTACACTTAGGAGTGTACAACTCAATGTATCTTCAATCACAACAGTAATGCCCTTACAGGGAGGTGAAACGGCCATTGTTGTGGCCCTGTCTTTTCTCTCTCTCCCTCTCTCACACACACACACACACACACAAACACACACACACACAAACACACGCGCACACACAGAGATGCACACTCAGTCTGAACATGGATTACTAATGTGGAGGAATGAGACTCCTTGTGGCAAAAAAAAGGAACAGCATCTGACTTTGAGGATAAGTCTGTGGCTTAGCGGTGAGACCGAGAGGTGAGGCTGCATTGCGAGGCTGAGTGGTGAGGCTGAGTTGCGAGGCTGAGAGGTGATGCTGCGTTGCGAGGCTGAGAGGTGAGACTGAGGTCGAGGGTGGGGGTCAGATCAAGCATGCGTGCTTCAGCAGGACTCTGTTCTGGAGTGGACCGCCCACTTCTCTCCTCTCTCTCTTCACTCCACTCTGTCTCTTCACAAACTGGACCACTCCACTTTATTACCCCATTCACATCAGTTCACACACACACACGTGTGCGTTTTGACATGTGTGTGTGCGTTCAAGCTCCAGTATGTCACGCTACGTGTGTGTGTGTGTGTATGTGTGTGTGCGCGCTGGAGAGTTCGACCTCTCTTTGATGTCCAGTCCGGCACAGTCCTCTAATCCACGCAAATGCTTTTGGTTTCCATTTCATGGCAATATGTGCATACACATGCACTCATGCACAAAGACACACACACATGCGCTAACACTTCTCTCACACATTTCTCCTTCCGACGTAACCTTTCAATCTCTCTCTCTCCAGCCTCTCTCTCCCACCCTGTGTGTCTGTAGTATTTCTACACTGAGATTGTGCCAAATTACAGGCTGGAAGAGGTAAACAGATTAGGGCGGAAAAGGGAGTGATGTTCATGCCAATAATCTAGAAGGCATGTTTGCCATGCTGGAATGATTCCTTTCAGTC
>NC_090063.1:3083274-3111345 GCF_038355195.1 Osmerus mordax | reverse complement strand
GCGGAACATTTCTCCACCTTCTCTGCACCTGGTGTTCTCCTTTCACTGCAGAAATATGAACCACTCCAAACCCCACACTCCCACTTCATCTGTTTCTCAGCCCACTCCAGTGGTACCTCCAGGAAACACCCCAATGTAATGAGCATGGACGATTTTGCCACGAGTCATCAATTTACAGCTAATTAGCGAGTAGCATTTTGCGTGCATCTATACAGACTGATAGAGGAGGCTTTAAGGTCAACTGTAAACACACAATAGTTTACTGCTCAATCCTGCTCAGGGCCTATAGTACATATTGTACATGAAGCTAGGTTTGATCCTACATACTGTAAATGAGGCTAGTATGGTTGTACCGTATTCATTGCCTACATAGGGAGTGGCTCAGTGGTTCGAGCACTTGACTTTAGATCAAGGGTTTGCATATTCAAATCCCCCATATCATGTACAATGTTTTGGATCAAAATGTCTGCAAAAAAAAAATATGATTATTGTGAAAAGTGCAGTTACCTAAAACCAACTATCTTATTGGAGTTTCAGTGTCTAATTGTTTGACATTCGTATTTCCCTTCCCTTACTAGCGGTTTCTGTAAGGGTTGGAACACGGCTGGTTTACAGGAGCTGTGAGTATAATTAGCACGGCTGCTGCACTGGCAGACTAATAAACATAGATGAATACCAGCAAAGCCTCCCTGGGCCCCCTGAAGAGTCACAAGTGTGCGTGTGTGAGTGTGCACGTGTGTGTGTGTGTTTGCATGCCTTCACTTCTGTCTGTGTGTGTGCGTGTGTCTGTGTGTCTGGACCTCCTGTTGTGTCAGGATGAAGTGTGTGTTAATAGACTGAGCAGCAGTGTTAAGCTGGGTTCAAACCACTAACTACGCAGACATATGAAACTGAAAGACTACCGGGGAGAAGTTAACAGAGTTGTCTGTGTGTGCTTTACTGTAGAAAAGGATCATGAATGCTACTGTGTGTGTGTGTGTGTGTGTGTGTGTGTGTGTGTGTGTGTGTGTGTGTGTGTGTGTGTGTGTGTGTGTGTGTGTGTGTGTGTGTGTGTGTGTGTGTGTGTGTGTGTGTGAAAAAGAAAAAAGGAGAGTTAATGTCATGTCAGTGTTTGATGGGGTGAAAGGGCAAGACATGGAAGAAGAGTGGATCCAACCAAAGAAAGTCAGGCCGAATAGAGAAAGTGAGAGAATGAGAAACAGAGAGAGAGAGAGAGAGAGAGAGAGAGAGAGAGAGAGAGAGAGAGAGAGAGAGAGAGAGCAAGAGAGAGAGAGAGAGAGAGAGAGAGAGAGAGAGAGAGAGAGAGAGAGAGAGAGAGAGAGAGAGAGAAGAGAAAAGAAGAGAAGAGAAGAGAAGCGAAGAAAGGAGAGTTAGACTGAGACAGAGAGAAGACAAGGTATTGATCGGGTGTCAGTTGCACAGCCCTCTGCTCTCTCAGGAGAGAACAAAACGGAGAGAAGAAAGAGGAGCGGACTGAGAAGTGGATGCGAGAGAGAAAAAAAGAAAAAGTCATTCTGTCTTACTTGGAGAGTCACATGACCCCCCATGGCCTTCTGGGTAGGCTGAGAGTTGTAGGAGAGGTTGGATGGAGATCACAGCTTCAGGCTTGACACACTTCCAAAGCACAGCAGCACCCTCAGAAAGAACGCCTTAACGTGGAGAAAGCTAACCACCATTCAGTTGTGGCCATCATCTGGTCAGTACTGGTACTGCACCCTAGTGTTTGTACTGAAATGAGTTGAATCAGGAGCATTATGTGTATAAGGGAATGATTGTAGCCATGTCCTGTCTTTCTTCCTGCCTTCCTGTCTGCCTATTCGTCTGTCTTCCTGTCTGTCTGTCTATCCACCTGTCTGTTGAACTCAAACTCCCCCCCAAATTTCACTTGGATGCATGGATGGATGGATGGATGGATGCAGTGTACCATTCTGGAGAGATCGAGAGAAGGACTGACAGATGGATAACTCTTTATACGAGACGACTGACAGGCACCATTACTCCCTTCATTTCTTGCTCCATTCCAACTGGTCGTCAAACGGTCATAGAATGGCAATCCAGCTGTCTTTCTCTCTCTTTGTCATTTTCTATCTCTTTCTCCTCTCTTTCTCTTTCTCTCCCCCACACTCTCTCTCCTCCCCTTTTCTGTAAAATAGTCAGTTTGACATCAAAAGTACCTCTCCTTGGTTCAGAGCTAAATCTAAATCTCTAGAACTCAGTGTTGCACACACACACTCATACATCCACACACATACACACACACACATATTCACTCTCCCTTTCTCTCTGTCAACTTTCATCTCTTATCCCTGGCACAGCAGTCCTGATCTACCCTGACCAACATTCTCCAGTCATGGTTCTGCCAGGTTGAGAGGTACAGCAGGAAACAGAGTAGCTGGCAGTGGTCATGTGATGCGTGCCATTCTCAGGCATACTGAACAAGCGAACAAGTACCTCACCCCCTACCTCACCCCAACAAGACAACAAACCTTTACTGTTGATCGTTCTGGCAAAATGAATTAAGTAGAATTGAAAGCTGCCCTCTCATCCAGTCTCATCCCCCCATACCCGCCAGTCCTCTCTTCCAACCTCTGACTCTGATAGTTTTGGGGGGAAGGGCGGGGGTAATCTGAGAGATATTGCTGTTGTCTCAACAGTCTGTGTGTCTGTCTGTGTGTGCGTGCGTGCGCACATGCAAGCGTGCATGTGTGCATGTACGTGTATTCAGTCCATCATTGATGCTACACCAGTGGGTGCCCTATTGACTGCAACTAGAGATGCTCCGATCAGGTATTTTGGTGCCGATCACCGATCACCGATCACTGAAATCAGTATCTGCCGATCCGATAATACCGATCACGGTGTCGACTCCCTAACCGCTCAGCCATCTGACCCCCTGAATAATAATAAATATTAAAATAATACTAAAAATATGAATCTTTAAATAAAAATCACAACAATAGAATCACATGTGCAACATTCCACTCTCTAGAGGCTCTCAAGAGAACTTGGAGCTTATACAGTAGCTTTCCTGTGGAAGAATAATAATACAAACTTAACTGCAACATAAACAGGCTATAGCCAAATATCCAATATGTTTCAAGTCAGTCAGTTTCAAGTCGATTAGTCTGCATTTAGGAGGAGATAACACAGAATAAAGATTGAAGGTGCACAGGAAGTCAGCAATTAAACAAAAAAACAAACATGTATATCTATCTGTATAGTGTCTCACTCACTCTCAAATACTTCATTCACTCTCTCACTTCACTCACTTCACGCACGCACTCACTCACTCGGAGAGGGGGCATACTAGAGTATTCAAACCTTACTTCTGATTAAGCAGCATCACTGGAAAATTTGCCTTGATAAATATAAGCATATCAGCATTTTTAGGAGTCAACCTGTTCCTCTTCTCATCTAAAATATGTCCTGCTGTGCTGAAAAGTCGCTCGCTATCTACACTTGTACAAGATGCGGAGAGGAAGACTCATGCTGCTTGTGCAAGAGCAGGAAAGCGGTCTTTATTGGCCTTCCAAAAAGCAGTGGCTGTCCGTGACTGTTTTCGTTCAAATGCGGGTCTCACAGAGTAACGTCGCACATGTGCGATTCTGAAAATTCCAACCGACTATTTTCCGATTGACAAAAACGATGACCAACGCTATAGTATGGCTTCAAAATTTACAATTAGGAGGCTAACAAGTAACACTAGCAGGTAGTAGCATTGCTACGAGTATTATGCTAGGTTGCTAGGTAAAGGAAGCTAACTAAAGCTAGCTAGCTTCCGTTTTGGAAAATTAACTCTGGTTGAAGCGTCGGAAATATTTAGAACTCACGCATCTAAAGGTTAAGGTCTTACCACTGGCGGCTTTAAATGCCTATCTAAAGTTTTATTGAAACGTCTCTGATAGTAGTTCTCGCAGATTTTATGTCATCTGATCGGCCATATTTGATCGGCCGTTTTGAGAACGCCGATCAAAACCAATAATGGGAATATCGGCCGATATGGATCGGCGCCGATCAGATCGGAGCATCCCTAACTGCAACCCACTATGTTCTGTGAAACTTCCGCAGCCCAAGTGAATTAAAATGTGTTTCATTCGTCTGATGGCTGAGAAGCAGACTTTAAAAAGATGTCTCTCAATTTATAGTGAACTGGGGCCACCAGGAAACAATAGATTGCACACGTACACAAACACACACAGAAACAGTCCCACACACACACATATTCACACAAGCACACACGTGTACACACATTCACACACACATGCAGTACAATGTAAGTAATAGAGACTGCATATTTAAAGCAATCCAAGCTTGCACCATTAACGCCCAAAGGGGGAACTGATTGTTTATGACATACTGTACCAAGGGTTGAACCAACTCAAAGGGGGGGGGGGGGGGGGGGGGGGGGGGGTTGGGCAGTCCTAATTAGCTGTCAGCCGTAGCGATGCGGGCTGATTAACGAGCCAATTGAAATTCATGGCATGTTAGCCTGTGATGCTAACGTCCCTGTAACAACCTTATCATGTTCTGTGCCGGTATCTGGAATGGGCGCCCAGGCAGACGGCGTGTCCGACAACACACCAAACGTGTATGCTCACTCCGACAGGGTGCTTTTGACTGCTGTCACTCGAGGACGTTCTGAAGCACAGTTTTCTGGAAGAGCGGGAGTTAGAGAGGGAGACAAAGAGAGTCAGAGACTGAAACAGAGAGGAGTAAAGCGAGGGAGTCAGAGAGGGAACCAGAGAGTCAGAGAGGGAGTCAGAAAGGGAAACAGAGAGGGAGTCTAAGCGGGAGTCAGAGCGGGAGTTAAAGAGGGGGTCAGAGCAGGCAAGCTTCATCACCTGTGAGCAGAGCTTGCTTTTATTGAGACACATGGCTGAAGCCAACAATGACACTCCTTGCACATTACTTTGTATCTGTGGCCATTCAGGGATAACCCCTGTCCTGCTGTAGGAATTTTTTTTTTTATAAATTTTTTTTTTGGCCCCCCTAAAACTCAGTCAATATTTGGCCTACATAGACAACCTAGGTGTCAAAAGTTTCTTCTTGGTAGCGATTGAGTTGTTTCTATTGGGATTTACGTTCCGTTGCATGGTTTAGGCTCAAGTTAAGTTTTTGTGGCGAAAAGTGAAGCTAACGGTGGCTAATTTGCTAGCCACAGTCACTGACGTTACTAACGTCACTACGTCACTAACGTCACGAAAACACGCGTGACTACCTTTGGCTGAACATTCGTTTCGCATCTGTTAGCTTGGGGGATAGCTAGGCTAACTATAGCTTTACTTCAAGGCAGCTGCAGAAACGCCACAAGCAAAGAGGCCAGGGTGATAACTATTTACTCATTTTACTTTGTGATATGACACACAATTGTGATGTGTAATGTACAATATAAGCTGATATTATTAAGGAAGTACATTTACTTTCGGAAAC
The DNA here is from genome assembly GCF_038355195.1 of Osmerus mordax. Taxonomy (NCBI): domain Eukaryota; kingdom Metazoa; phylum Chordata; class Actinopteri; order Osmeriformes; family Osmeridae; genus Osmerus; species Osmerus mordax. Next base: position 3,105,915 of record NC_090063.1, on the reverse strand, counting down.
AGTAGTCTACTATTTCACTGAGGTATTAGCATCACGACATTAGCCTCTGTTGCCCGGGCAACACATACTACAGTGGTCTATGATGCATCTGTTTTCAATCGTTAAAATAAACATTCCTCACAAATACATTTTCGTTGTAGGATTTATTATGACATTACATTAGTAAACGATTTGTTGGTGAAATTATCATTACCTGTGGTTTCAAACCAGTGTTGCTGACTGCAACGCTGTAGCCTACGCTAGACACTACAAAAACATCTACACAGCTGTTTAGGAAGTCAAACGGCGACAGAACATGTTCGGCACTCCCCTTACTTAAATCAAAAGTCTTTCAATAGGTGAAACTATCTGACTACTAACCTGAACTTCATTGCCACAGCCTAAACTTTGTCAATCTGTTCATGATAATAATTAATTTCAGCCTAAACCGTACAACGGAACGTTAAATCGAATTCAACCAACGCAATTGCTACCAAGACGAACACAGCAGTAGTCTAGTACTGTACTGTAGTAGTACAATTTACTGGGGCAGCTTCTCCACACAGGGCTATATCGCATTTTGCGTTGTTACTGACAAGATCGCTACCAGTGAGCTTTTAATGAATGAGCGATTTTCCACTAAATAAATGTCAATCTTATTTACGTTTTTGGGGGCATATTTTCAGTTAGCAGATGGTACTGTTTGAATCGCGATTCCATCTTCTACTGCCCGGTAACGTCGCAAAATAATTTTCAAAGGGGGTTCTTTATTAATGAATGAATGCAATATGAGTAGGCTAAATGCCTGAAAATATCACGAGAAGGGAAAAACTTAAAAGGACGTTTAAGTCATAGAGATTAGGTCAATTTTTACACCGGTCTGCCAAATGTATTCGTTTTGATTCAGGCTGCCTCTTGCAGGGGAAATGAGAAGACATCTATTTCATTCTACACTTCACTCATATTTTGAGTTGTAAATGAGCAGCAAAAAAGAGATGCTTTTAAATCTATGTAATCTTTATAAATAATAAGTATGCATTTTTATATAAAATATACAGAAATATCAGTCATCAAAAATGTCATTAAAAAACGGACCCTGTGCAACCGACGCAAGCAAGCACACCCTACAATTTCCCCAGAAATTGTACCCTCTCTAGTTTCCCTTTATTTCTCCTCATCTGTCTCTCTCTCATTCCCTCCCTTTCTCTCAATTACACATTCTCGCCTCATTTCTTTCTGGCTTGCCTGTCTTTCTGGCCCGGATTTCTCTCCGTTCCACCTCCCTCTCGTTCTCAGAGCTTGAATCCCATCTCGTCTCCTGTCTGTCCGTCCACATCTGCTCTCTTCTTTTCCTCACCTCTCATTCTCTGCCCTTTCTCCGCTCCGTTCCTCTCATTCTGTCTCCTTCTGTCCCTTCAATTCTTTCCCTGTCCCCTCTATTGTATTCCTTTTCTCTTCCATTTATCCCCCTCCTTTTGCTCAGCGCTCTCTGTCCAGCTCTATTTTTCCTCATCCTTTCAATTTTCTGCCCGTCCTACTTTTCTATGCACTTTTTCTCCATTTCTCACTATCTCTTTCTAGCCTGCTCCTCTCTGAATGAGAGAGTGTGCTAGTGCCAGAAATGTAGCTGGATGGACAACCTTGTGTGTAGGGCTTGATGAACGTACTTGCATCCTTTATCTAACTATGTGTGTGTGTGTGTGTGTGTGTGTGTGTGTGTGTGTGTGTGTGTGTGCGCGCGAGTCCTCATGTGCCATGCTCCTTCATGACCTCTGCCATTTCCTGTTAGTTCTCCAAATCTGAGGATGTTCAAATGGCAAACTTAATGAGTAACACAGTGTCCAGAAGCAGCCCTAATTGGCGGCAGAATTGCCACCTCTTTCTGTCTCTCTCTATCTCCATCCCTCTCTCCATCCCTCTCTCTGTCTCTGACTATTTGATAGGGTAGCAAAGTGTTCTCTGAGAGGAAGGAGTTTGCGGTTGCATGGATGAGGTTTGGACCCTCTCCAGCTCCAGAGAACTTGTAGGAGTTACGTGCGTGCATATTCATGTGTTTTGATTCACAGTCTTCAACCCACCCGCCCACATCCTCACGCCTTGTGGTGTTGTGTGTTGTGTGGTCTCACACTATGGCAGCCAGTCCTACAGGTGCACAGTCTGTGTGTGTCTGTGTGTGTGCATGTATATGTGGGTTTGTGTATGTGTGTCTCAACATACTACAATTTACAGTGATCCCATTTTACATATATCCCTCCGTCCATCAATCTACAGTTTCAATTCATCCATCCCTTCATCCGTTCATTTTTGCCAATCCTATGTGGTGACTGGTTTGAGATCAGTTTGAAACATCACTAATCATCACGACTGTGTTTTTTTACTGATGGCAACTTGTTCACCTAGCAGGTATTAACCACAGGTGTGGTTGTAGCAGACTGTTATTGGTCTGGCTGTGTTCGTCATGTCTGTCAGGTCCGCGCTAGTGTGTTGTGTAGATGTGTCCACTCTTGAGACAGATAGAGAGCACAGATAGAGAGCAGTGTGTATTCTGTGCTGTCAGGCTTATCGTATCTTTACTGAAACCTTTCTTCTGCCCGTTTTTCAAATATATTTCTCCCATCTCCCTCTCTCACATCGGCGGCATCATCTTTAAGTTCAACTAACTTGGGAGATTTTGCCCTCCTCCTCTTTCTCTTTTTCTCGCCTTCCTTCTCTCCATCTGACTTCCTCTCTCTCTCTCTCTTTATCCTTGGTTTATTCTCTCCTGATGCCAGTTGGTAGTTTCCATGGGAACGTCTTTAGACTTGCAGGGGCTGCAGTTGTGACACACGCACACACCTACAAAAGACACACAGTGACACACACACCTACACAGACACAGTGACACACACCTACACAGACACACAATGACACACACACCTACACAGACACACAATGACACACACACCTACATAGACACAGTGACATACACCTACACAGACACACAGTGAAACAGCAAGACATCTGGGAGATGTTTAATTTGAACAGAAAGTTTAGTAAAAGAAAAGCGAATGGAAAGATATTCTTCGACCAAGATTTTTTGAACATTGTGTTTTCTTTATGGGGTGTGTGTCTTTATTGTTAGTGCTGTTCCCTGCCCCTGTCACCTGCCCCTGCTCCAATCCATGCCCCTGCTCCTGACCCCACCATGCACCACCCCTGCCCCCACCCCTGCTCTAGCCCCAGGACCTTCCCTCTGCATCCTGCTCCCTGTCCCTGTCCCTGTCCTCTTCCCTGTCTAGTCTCTGCAGGCCTTTCAGCTGCACCTTTCTACTCAGAGAAGAGACATCAGTGGGTCAATATCACTCTCTCTCTAATGGGAATATCCATACTACTTCATCTGCCGGCCTCAAACTCTAATGCTTATTGATAGTGACAGTGCTATGTCTCTCTCTTAATCTGTCTCTCTCTCTCTTTCTCTATCTCTCTCTTTATCACTATCCAGGGGTTCCTGAGTCGGAGGTTGAAAGGTTCGATCAAGCGGACCAAGAGTCAACCCAAACTGGACCGCAACTCCAGCTTCAGACACATTCTACCTGGCTTCAGGAGCGTTGACAATGAGAGGTAGGCACCCATGGATGTGTGTGAATGTGTGTGTGTCCGTGTGCATGTCTGTGTGTTACCCATTGGGATGTATTCCTCATGGTGTGTGTGATTTGCTTGAATTTGTGTGTGTAAATGATGACTGACTCTCAAGGTCGGTGTTGATTGTGTTGTCAATGTTCACTCGTCAACGCATACATCATTATACTTGCTTCGCCATTTTTCACATACACACAACCATACCCCTGAACACACACACATTGCATATTCCTATATGGTTGCTGCCATGCACCTACTCTTGTGTAGGTTACTCTTCTGTTGTGTATGCCTTTGGTGTGTGTATGTATGTGTGTGTGTGTGTGTGTGTGTTGCCTCTGCTGGATATGGACCTAGCCTGTGTGTAAGAGAGAGGTGATTTATGGGTAGCTGTCAGACATCTTACTAGGGACCAGTGTTTCAGTTTATTTGGTCTGTCTCCATCCTGGCATCTCTCCAACCTCCTCTCTCTCCATCTTCCTCCTTCCATCCTGGCATCTCTCCAACCTCCTCTCTCTCCATCTTCCTCCTTCCATCCTGGTATCTCTTCAACCTCCTCTCTCTTCATGCTGATATCTCTCCAACCTCCTCTCACTCCAACCTCCTGTCTCTCCACCTCACCAGTGGTTCTCCATGACCAGAACATATCCCAGGCTGACTCTTGCAGAGACCAGGGTATATTCCAGAAAGCAGGTTTAACAAACTCTGAGCCTAACCCTGAACTCTGAGTTGATTTACCCTAAGATGGGAAACTCTGACTTTTCGGTTCCAGAACATATTATTTGAATTACTTAAATCAACTCAGAGTATGTCCACTCTGAGTTAAGCACGTGCATGAGGACTATAAAAAGCCAACATCGATGGAACTCCGATACTAGGATCCACCATGGCAACCGCCAACAAAAAGGTCCTCCTACTTCACCCCACTTGAGTTAGAAGTGTTAATACGTGTTTATGGGCAGTCTGAGCACATATTCCGGAAAACAGCAACAAGGCTGTAGCAGCGAAAGAGACAATTGGTGTGGGAGACAATTGCAGGCCAAGTCAATGCATACATTTGAATGCAGTAGTCCATACTATATATATATGAGGGGATATATGAGGGGAATCAGGTGGCTGAGTGGTTAGGGAGTCGGACTCGTAATCTGAAGGTTGCCAGTTCAATTCCCGGCCAAATGACGTTGTGTCCTTGGGCAAGGCACTTCACCCTACTTGCCTCGGGGGGAATGTCCCTGTACTTACTGTAAGTCGCTCTGGATAAGAGCGTCTGCTAAATGACTAAATGTAAATATATCTATATATACTATAATATATATCCATATTGAACATTTAACCACACTTTCCATTTATATCACAGGTGAAACAGTGGTGGAATTGAATAAAATATAATGTTCATGTAGGTGCATCACACAGGCGCAAAGCGCACTTGGCAGCAGCTTAAAATGATCAAACATACTATGAAGAGGTAAGGCATATTTTTCTTAGGTCTATACTAGGCTCGTGATTGTAGCCTATGCGTCACCTTGGTTTCAATTATACATGATACAACGTCAATATCAATTGGTGCCTATTTCAACTTGTAGTAGCAGTATCCCCCAACAGAATGCTTTTCATCACAGGATGATGATGAGACTGCTGCAGCAGAGAGGTATGCAGAGAGGCCTACATGCATGGTAGCTACTGGTTCTCTCCCCGTGTACTTTTATTAACAGTCTTGTATGGAATTGTCTGTTTTAATGTACACTGAAGTGATGACAATAATGAATGGAAAAATGAATTGCAAATTCCGATAATGTTGAACAGAGGGGGGAGGGTCCATCAGCCTCCACAGCATAGCTGCACACAGTGAGATGTTCAGTAAATAGCAGGTGAATTCTGAATGTAGAACTGTTGAATTTAATGGCATCTAATGTATTCCCAGTTACCAGTAAAGGAGTTGTACAAACTGTGTCTCATGAAGCAAAAGCAAGTGCAAAAGACTGACCAAGAGATGGTGTACTTGGTGTAGAAGATTAGGATGGCTGATCTTGAAATTGAATTGCTGGAACACCAGTTACAGGTTGGTGCATGGTCACAGGTGAATAATGTTAATTGTAGGAACAATATATAAATATTGTTGCATTTCTATTTGTAGTCAATAAAGAAGACCAAATTAAATGTCAGTGATTTTTCTTTATTTCAGTACCGAAAAGCATTTGGTCAGTTCTTAGTGCACGTCCACGGTGTGTAATATTAGCGGTGTAAGGGCTGAGAATGTTGCTAAGATTAATTATGGAGTGTGACGAAAAATGGTTACATTCGCGTAGGTATTCATCAGGTAATGAAAGCACATCAAATGGTGGTCTTATAATCCTCTCCCGACATAATGCTAAGCTAATTAAATTGGCTTTGAGACTGATCGGCTGACCCAGGAAAGGACACTCCATGTCTGCCAACTGTGTGAGGCTCAGAAAGTGGGAGGGGATATGGAGAAATGCAGAGTTTATTAAGGAAAACCTGCCAGCAAGCAGGTTAGGTCTGCAGAGTCAGTAACGAGTCAGTAAACATGGACACTGACCCACAGTTTGCGTTACCTCTCTTTCTGGAACGGAAAACCCCAGATTTGCCTAATCTCAGGGTTAACCAACTCAGGCTTTTCACTTAACCAGCTTTCTGGAATACCTCCCAGGGCAAACACTACAACAAGAAACTAGTGGAGTGTTCAAGTATAAAATACCTGTACTAGAACCCAACAGAGGTTAAACTTCCTTTGAAGGTTGAGGTTCTTTTGTGTCAACCACAAAGTGTTCTCATCTACCATGCTGTAGTTGAGAGCATCCTGTGGTATGGCATCTCAGCCTGGTTTGGTCTTCTCAGTGTACAGCTGAGAGCCTGTCACATGGGCCAACCTGCCTCAAGGCTGGAGGACTGCGATTACAGATGGCTTGGCATCATCTCATCTAATGCTTACGGCATCAGCCACCTTCAGAGCATCTGATGGAATCCCTCAGGCTTTCAGTTCTAACTCGTACTGAAACCACCTCCGTTCTAACTTTGTCTCGAAAAGCGCTTGTCTCCGCAACGGAGGTCCAACCGTCTCGTCTGGGTCAAAGATGAGCACAGCTGTCCTCCCGGGGACTACAGCAGAGATGAGGGCATGTCATGGAGCTTTTTTGGAAGAGGACTCTAGTCTTAATGACCTATTAGCATCACTCGTGTCACCGCATGGAATGTTCCACAATGTTCCTTTTTTAGAACTGGAGCCTACTCTGTCCGGTTTGTAGCTGTGATCTCATATTTCTATCTCTCCGTTCTCTTCCTGTCTCTCTCTGTTTGTCAATGCCCCCCCCCTTGCTCCTCCCTACTTTATTCTTCTTTTTCACCACCTCTCCCTCCGTCCCTCTCTCTCTCTGTCTTCCTCCCTCCCTCTATCTCTCTGTTGGACAGTGAGCTGAGTAAATATATCTGTACTCTGTGTTTTTCCACTGATAAAGCGCTCATGACAGCAAGCAAATAGTGGACAGTAAATTGGACCAGCCAGGACGTCTCTTATCAGCCACAAAACATCACAGAAACAGACACATTCTGCAGCTCACACACACACACACACACACGCATGGACATCATAAACAGAATTGTCATGACCCGGCCTCAATCACAAAATTCTGAACATCATGTCAAAAGAATTCCCCCGGAGACACATAAACACATACCCACCAACATGGAAACACGCATACAGAGAGACACACACACATACAATAACCCTCCAAAAATCATATCTTATAAAAATACCACTGTTGAATCACTCTCTCTCTCACACACACACACATATGTGCACACGTAAAACAATCGGACACACACAAGTCCTATTAGAGATGGTGACAATTCTTTAGCTTCTATCCCTGGAGGACCCTGCTGACCTGGACATGAGGAGCAGCTGGACCACTGAAATATTCATTACAGTAATCAGGACAGCAGGCACAATGGATAATGTAGGCTGTAATGTAAGCACATACACACACACACACACACCGCACACAGTGACCTACTCCCTCAGGAATAGTGATAGCGGAGGATGCAGAAAGACTCATTGTGGTGTGTGTGTGTGTGTGTGTGTATGTGTGTGTGTATGTGTGTGTGTGTGTGTGCATGTCTTGGGGTGTGTGTGTTCTTTTGTGTACAGGTGTGTATGTCACACTCATACACTACACCTCGTAAAAAGAATCTTCACAATCTGACAGATGCCAGCAGCTATACAAGCACCTGCTGTGTGCCTCCGTGTTTCACAAGACTATGAAAGCCTTTATCGGTGCTTCCTTACAAGTGACTATATATGTGGGTATGGATGTGTGTGTATATATGAGTGTGTGTGTGTACCTGCGTGTAAGAGCCTTGCGTATGGGTGTTTATATGTATGTGCGTGTGTGTGCGTGTGTGTGTGAATCTCAGCAGGCGGTCTCTAATGGAGGTATAATGACAAAGGAAGTCTCAGGTCAATCCTCACAGCTGATTGGCTCTCTATAGCTGCTCCATAGCCTGCTGCACTGTCAGCTGTTACTAGGACACTCAGAGACAGAGAAGGCGAGAGAAGCCTGTCTGACAAGAGTCTGCAATACAGAGCCAGTAAGTTCTAGCTGGGAGAGATGGAAGATCATGACTGCTTACAATTCTCTTAAAAAGGTCTGCTATCTTAGTCAGCATTTTCTATTTTATCCATCATGTTTTAAATGTACGTATTCTTTGCCTGTACTCAACACTGCTGTTTGTGTCTTCACGTTGCATCATGCCAGGTTGTGCTCTGTGTGTGTGTGTGTGTGTGTGTGTGTGTGTGTGTGTGTGTGTGTGTGTGTGTGTGTGTGTGTGTGTGTGTGTGTGTGTGTATGTGTGTGTGTGGGAGAGGGGGGGATGTGTGTGTGTAAGTTTGTTATCATGCAAGGTTGTCCTTCTCTTCTCTCGTCATTAAACAAGCTAGTAACACTTCGGTCCAGCCATGTGTGTATGTTTGGTGCCTGTCACCTAATGAGGTCTAATATTGTGTGTGTGTGTGTGTGGGGGGGGGGGTTGTAGTGATTCAATAATGAGTTATTAAAGAGTAAACATATTGCCTATGTGTGTGTAATGGCTCATGACTGATGTTGACAGTGCAGTCTGTGGGTCCTGCTGGGCTCATAGTGAGCTGACACACACACACTCTCACACACACACACACACACACCACTGCATACACAAATGCTCCAACATACACAGCACACCCACAAGCAAATCAACATAATCAGGCACACACGCACACACTACATAAACACACACACACAAACACAAGTCTGCCCATATTTTAGGTATATTTGTATTGCATTCATTCATTATCAAATAAATCAAAACAGTGACACCCCACCGCCATCACCACCACCAATCAGGAATGACATCATACCACTTTTTCAGCATTTGTTTACCCCACCTTTCCTTGTCCTCCCCTTTCCGCCCATCCCTCCGTAACAAGATTATACCTCTCTGCTGATGTTTGTAATCTTTGTGCTCTCGATTGATTGGATTAAACAGACCAATTGTTTGTTTGCCCAGGGGCGGAGTTCTAGAATCATCCATCTGTTCTCAACCAATCAGATGACAGCAAATCTAACCTTCCCAGTAGGATGACAAATCCCATTGTGGACAGATGTACAGGTGTGCGCGTGGGTTTATATTTGTTTGTGTGATACAACAAAATCTTCATTTAGAATGGCCCTTATCCTTGGAGACATTGAGCGACTCATAGCTCTCCATGTGAAGTGTATTCACCGAGAACAGACAATAAGATCTCTATGCTGCCTTTCATCTGGGTGGGTGAGTCACTTTACATGGACAAGCTGGCAGCTGTAAGTCACTTACACACAAACGCACACACACACACACACACTCTGGGTTTAGCAAAAGAAGTGAGAGAGGCAGAGCTTCAAGGACCCCAGCTAAAAGAGCCCCCTCGCACACACACACACCTCACGCGTCTTTGATTTGATCTCGTTTTCTCTCCCTTCACCTCTCTCTCCTCCACCTCTCCTCCCTCGCTCCAACTGATCGACATCATCAGGACTCAGACCCTGAGCTGGGCTGCTCCATCAGGAGCCAGTAGGAGGACAACTGCACCACTGGGAAAAGAAGGAGGGGGGCAGGGAGAGGGGAGGGAGGAGAGCGGGCAAACGGGTAGGGAGGTTGTGCGTTGCAGGGAGATGGAGATTGGCATGTGTGTGTGTGTCGGGGGGGGGGGGGGGGTTGCGTGTGTGTGAGTGACTTTGGCTCAGCTCCTGTTCCGGAGGTATCAATCCATAAAACCAATAAACTGATGACATTTCAGGTTATTAAATTCTGTCAATATATTCCAGGTGGTCTCATTGTAATATGCAGGGGGGATGCTTTCCTTTCTCCATTTCCCTGCCACTCATCCCTCTTTTTATCTCTCTCATCATCGCCCCATCCCTCCCATTCTCTCTATACCCCCATTCCTCATTCTCCTCATCCCCCCCTTTTCTGCTAGCATCCTACTTAAAAAAAAATCTATTATTCTTTCCCAACTCACCTCATTCCTCGCTTGTCCTGTGTGTGTGTGTTGTGTGTCTGTGTGTGTGTGTGCATGTGTGTGTGTGTGTGTCTGTGTGTGTGCATGTGTGTGTGTGCCTGAGCGTGTGCATGTGTGTGTTTGTGTCATTAGTGTTATGGGAGTCTGGGTGGCTCTGGTTTCTCTTCGCTACATTAAGCCCAACACAGTGCTCACAGTCCTGTCCCCAGACACCCTCCCCCAAACTTCCCTCCTCATCCCCCTCTCCCTTCCATCCTGCCCTCCTTCTCCTCCCCCTCTACTATCCCCCCACCCTCAACCAATTTCCCAACAAGGACAAATAAAGGATCTATTCTCTACCCATTCCCTCTCTCTCTCTTTCTTTTCTCTGGCCTTTCATCCATTCACCCTCCCCCCCCTCACATTCTGATCCTCGTTCTCCTTCATCCACCTCATCCACTTCATCCACTTCATTCCTCTATTCCTCCATCTCTCCATCCCTGCCCTCTCCTTCAGAAGGTCAGGGAGAGGTCAAGATCAGAAAAGGACAAACACAGATCAATGACTGGCCATCCTCATGGAATCAACACACATACACACATTTCCTGTATTTCCTATTGAATGCTAAACCTCTCTGGTTTTAGCATGATTTTTATAGAGAAATCAGTCAGTCAGTCAATGTGTTTGTTCATGCATTCACTCATTCCTTTTTGCTGTCGTGTATTGATTGACAAAACACTGCACTCATGCATTCAGTATTTCATTTGGCAGTGTGAACAGCAAACAGCTTTCTCTCTCTCTCTCTCTCTTTCAGTCTGTCTCCCCCTCGTCCTCTCCTTCGATCCATCTCTCATCTTTAATCCATTGGCAGTCTCTCTTGAGCTTGAGGTTGGGATGGGGCCAGTCTGACACCTTTGCTCAGACAGACTCTCACCAGTGCACAGCTCTCCCTCTCCTCTGGATGTCCACCAATAAACACATAGCTCTTATTCCCCTCTGATGATCCACCAATCAACCAACAGCTTTCATTCGTCTCTCTGGTCACCTAAAACATTGCAGTTGTTTTAGTTGTTGTTGTCTGTGATTCATCATCTGACTGCTCTGAGGACCATCGGTGAAGACATGTCCTCTACACCGGTATAAGGTCTGATACGTATACGTGCCAGGTGGCCACAAGGCTGAGAGGCTGAGAGGCTGAAAGGTGAGAGGCTGAGAGGATGAGAGGCTGAGAAGATGAGAGGATGAGAGGAATGAGAGGCTGAGAGGCTGAGAGGATGAGAGGCTGAGAGGATGAGAGGCTGAGAGGATGAGAGGATGAGAAGCTGAGAGGATGAGAGGATGAGAGGATGAGAGGCTGACAGGCTGAGAGGCTGAGAGGATGATATGAGTTGTTTCATATCTGATTTGCTCCAGTCAAACAAGGAGGGGCCGGCCTTCATCAAGACCAGAAAGGAAAAACATGTTCTCTCCCAAGATGCATGAAGTCTACTTCCTGTTAGGCTGCTGACTTCCTCGGACACAAGATGTATTACAGACACTGACACTCCCTTTGCAAGATGATTCTTTGCCATCAAATCTCTTACCTGTTCACAAAATGCAACTCGTGTTCTCATTTGGTACACACAGCCATATTTTCAAATGACACACACATACCATTCATAACAGTACACACAATAAGCATTTGCTGCACACTACCAAGCATTCACAGCACACAGTAGTGCAAAATTGAAAACACAATTCTAGAAATAGCTAATAGCTCATTAGCTGTGTCATGCTCCTGGATCCGCTGGAACAGACAACATGGTAATGCAAGTTATAGTATGGACACAGATGGGTCAACACAGTGGGCTACAGTGAGACACTGTAGAAAAGGAACTATTGGATTACAGGTACAATACATGCATGTGTCAGTGCTGAATGTATGGGACTTACAAGCACAAACTCTTGCCGTAACTCCTTGATGTGGTCTGTGTTTCAGTCAAATAGGACCCTGTACACTTGTTTCATCCGCATGGCATTCCTGGGGTATTCTATTCCCCCATGTTTCTGAATGTGGCATGGTCAGCCAGGATCCTGGTTTGTATCTGTCGGAGTGTGATAGTGTAGTTTTCACAAACCATTTTCACAATGTCATTCTCCTGTTCGGCTATGAAAGTGCATGTTCTTCCTCCACGGTGTAGTTCTCTTTCAGTCCTGCAAAATACAAATACAGTGAGCACACTGTATTCTATTGATATGCAGTATTTCAGTACACAATGCAAATATAATTCATACCTGTTCTCCATTCTAAAGGTTCTAATGATGGCAGCAACAGTGAAGCGGCTGAGATTTGGTTGGACCCTCTGGCCAGCCTCCCTCATGCTCAAACCATGGTTGAGCACATGGTCAACCATGGTGGCCCGAATTTCATTAGAGATCACCGTTCTCCTTCTTCTTTCTCCTCCTCCTCCTTCTTCTTCTCCTCTTCCTCCTCATCCTCCTTCTTCTTGTCGTCCTCCTCTTCCTCCTCCTTATCCTCCTCCTCCTCCTCCTTGTCATCCTCTCCCTCCTCTTCCTTGTCTGTCCTCTTCCTTGTCCTCTTCCTTGTCCTCCTCTTCCTTCTCTCACTCTTACCCCTCTCCTTCTCTGGTTGTTGATATGTTCTAAGTTCTCCATTGTTCACCAAACAAAACAGAGGCTCAAGGCCCTTTTTATGCTGCAGTCCTGATCGCAAATTGCTCACCAGACCTGAGTGTTTAGAGATTTGAATATTTGTGTTGTAGGTTGATGCTTTGAGACTTTACTTGAGATGTGTGTGCAACAACTGAACATTGTGTGTAGTGTTTTGACAACAAGGTGACGTGTAATTGACATCAGTGTGTAAACAAGGAAAGTCAGAGTCTAATGCAGATAAGGGAGTGCGAAGTAGTGCCAAATTGGGTCGAGCAATTGGTATATGAAGTTAAGGTTGTGAAAATTGTGTCAAAGTATTGCTTTTTGTGTGTTACCAATTGTGAAAAACTGTAATAGACCTTCAGGCACGGCAGTGGTGCAGTAATGACACATTCAGCTTACTCATGGAGGAGTGTTATTACTTAGCTGTCATTATCCTCTGTGTGGACCAATGTGAACTGCACAGGTTACACACACGCACACACTTCAAACACACACTCCTCACCCTCATCGCCCCACCCTAATGTGAAATATGGGTGCTGTTGTCATAGAAACAAAGCAATCAGAGTTGGTTTTATCACAGCTTTGTGGCTTCTAATAAATTTCCCAGGTGATAAAACAGAAGGCAATACATAGATTTCCGTCCCCTGATTATCTTGCGGCAGGTGTGTGTGAGTGTGTTTTTGTGTCTTGTGTGTCTCATCACAATAATCCCAGAAGCTCGCAGGGGCTAATAGAGCAGGGACCAGGCTTAGGGCCGGGGCAGTATCTGGAACTTGGACAGGTTTTGGGCCTGTGGCTAGTGTTGGGGCTAATGCTGGGACTAGGGTTGGGACTAGGGTTTGTATTTGTAAATCTCAGTCTTAATGTGGGCCCTGGGGCTGGAGATAGATAAATAAAGAGAGAGAGAGGGAGAGGGAGAGGGAGAGAGGGTAGGAATATAGAAAAGGAGTCAACCTGACCTGTGAGCTGAATACTGAGCACACCATCAAAGCAGCCTCACCAATGGCCTCTTAGAGGCATGCAGAAGGGAGATACACTCTCTCTCTCTCTCTCTCTCTCTCTCTCTCTCTCTCTCTTCTCTCTCTCTCTCTCTCTCTCTCTCTCTCTCACACACACACACACACACAAAACCAACATGTCAGAACAGAGATGGATACAGGAGGATGGAGAAACTATCATTACACTCAAGCTGACACGTTTTCCACCCCCTGTCCAGAACTTTCCTCATCTCATAGACAGAGAGAGAGAGAGAGAGAGAGAGAGAGAGAGAGAGAGAGAGAGAGAGAGAGAGAGAGAGAGAGAGAGAGAGAGAGAGAGAGAGAGAGAGAGAGAGAAAAGACAAAAGACAAGAGAAAAAGAGATAGCAAGGGAGGGAGGGAGGGAGGGAGGGAGGGAAAGAGAGAAATAGAGAGAGAGGGAGAAAGGAAACTAGCTAAAAGAAGCAGGAGGCTCAGTAAGGGAATCATGGTAACCCAGACAGGAGGGGAGAATGTGTGTGCATGGGGGTGGGGGGGCTGCCATCGCTATGGAGATTTAGGGGGTCTGATAGTGTTAGGGAGTGCCATCTGGGGTGTCAGGTCTGTGGATTACTGTGTGTTTGTGTGTTTGAAAGAGAAAATGAAAGAGCAGAGAGAACTAGAGAGGATACAATTTCTGGGGAAATTGTAGGGTGTGCTTGCTTGCGTCGGTTGCACAGGGGTCTGTATATTTTATATAAAAATGCATCGGGCCTACTTATTATTTATAAAGATTACATAGATTTAAAAGCATCTTTTTTTTGCTGCTCATTTACAACTCAAAATATGAGTGAAGTGTAGAATGAAATATGATGTCTTCTCATTTCCCCTGCAAGAGGCAGCTGACAGGCTGAATCAAAACGAATACATTTGGCAGACCGGTGTACAAATGGACCTAATCTCTATGACTTAAACGTCCTTTTAAGTTGTCCCTTCTCGTGATATTTTCAGGCATTTAGACTACTCATATTGCATCATTCATTTATAAAGAACCCCCTTTTAAGATTATTCTACGACTTTACCGGCAGAAGATAGAATCGCGATTCAAACAGTACCATCTGCTAACTGAAAATATGCCCCCAAAAACGTAAATAAGCTTGACATTTATTAGTGGAAAATAGCTCATTCATAAAAAGCTCACTGGTAGCGATCATTGTCAGTAACAACTCAAAATGCGATATAGCCCTGTGTGGAGAAGCTGCCCGGTAAATTCTACTACTACAGTACAGTACTAGACTACTGCTGTGTTGGTCTTGGTAGCGATTGCGTTGGTTGAATTCGATTAAACGGTTCCGTTGTACGGTTTAGGCTGAAATTAAGTATTTTGCATGAACAGATTGACAAGTTTAGGCTGTGGCAATGAAGTTCAGGTTAGTAGTCAGATAGTTTCCCTACTGAATGACTTTTGAGTAAGGGGAGTGCCGAACATGTTCTGTTGCCGTTTGACTTAAACAGGCTGAGGAGTAGTTGTTAGCTACGCACACTAGTGTCTCGGGTACAGTAGGCTACAGCGTTGCAGTGAGCTACACTGGTTTGAAACCACAGGTAATGGTAATTTCACCAACAAATCGTTTACTAATGTCAGAATAAATCCTACAACGAAAATGTATATGTGAGGAATGTTTATTTTAACGATTGAAAACAGATACATCATAGACCACTGTAAGTATGTGTTGCCCGGGCAACACAGGCTAATGTCATGATGCTAATATGTCAGTGAAATAGTAGACTACTGTTTCCGAAAGTAGATGTACTTCCTTAATAATATCAGCTTATATTGTAACATTACACATCACAATTGTGTGTCATATCACAAAGTAAAATGAGTAAATATTTATCACCTGGCCTCTTTGCTTGTGGCGTTTCTGCAGCTGCCTTGCAGTAAAGCTATAGTTAGCCCTAGCTATCCCCCAAGTTAACAGATGCGAAACGAATGTTCTGGCAAGAGTAGTCACGCGTGTTTTCGTGACGTTAGTGACGCAGTGACGTTAGTAACGTCAGTGACTGTGGCTAGCAAATTAGCCACCGTTAGCTTCACTTTTCGCCACAAAAACTTAACTTACGCTTAAACCATGCAAACAGAACGTAAATTCCAATAGAAGCAACTCAATCGCTACCATAGACGAAACTTTGACACCTACGTTGTCTATGTAGGCCAAGTATTTACTGAGTTTTAGGGGGGCAAAAAGAAATAAAAATAATAATAATAATATATATGTGAGAGAACAAAGGTTGTGCTCTCCGCCGAAGGCTTGAGCACACCCAATGAGAGATGGGGGCTGAGAGGATCAGAGGGGGTGCGAGACTGAGACAGTGGGATAGAAGGGGGAAACGGTAGAGAGAGAGCGAGAGGGGAAAGAGAGAGAGGGAACTCACCACAGCTCCATTGGTGCTGACTGACCTAGATACAGACAAACCATTTTTAAACAAGGTGCTTGTTTGACTGCAGTGTTTACTTCCGTTTTTTGGTCAATCTCACTATTCTCTCTCTCTCCTTTCCTCTTTTCTCTTCTCCTCTCTCTGCTTCCCCTCCTCTTTCCTTTCCTCTCCTCCAATCTCTCCCCTTCCCTCTTTCCCTTTCCCTTCCTCCCCCCTTCTCCTTTCTCCTTGCCTCTGAAATTCCTGCCAGCCCCTGTTCGACCCAAGCCTGTGGCCCTACTATCCTATGGATTTGCCTGCATTGCTCTGTTTGCCTGTTGACGACCTGTGCCTGCTTGACTACTCTAAACTACTATTAAAAGCCCGCACTTGATCGCTGCTACTTCTCCTGAGTCCAATCATTACAACGTTAGCCTCTGATTACCAGCCTGGTCTCCACAGCAGAAGAGCAGAACTGACACATGTAAGACATAAACTAATATGGAGAGAGAGATAGTGTGGCAGAGTTACCGTGACAGAGAGAGAGAGAGAGAGAGAGAGAGAGAGAGAGAGAGAGAGAGAGAGAGAGAGAGAGAGAGAGAGAGAGAGAGAGAGAGAGAGAGAGAGAGAGAGAGAGAGAGAGAGAAGGCAGTTTTGTCCATGACCTTTTGGTGTGAAGTTCATCTTTAATCTGGACATACACAACATCACGTAGGTCCCTCTCTGACGCCACCAAAGCGCACCATTCAGCCTACATTAGGATTCTAGAAGTGTTTGGACCGCTACGGTGTGAATCCTAAAAAGTCTTTTTTTTCTTCACTTCAGGTTTGGTTCAGTGTTTGTTCAGCATAAAGGTGTCGCCTGTTACCAACCCATATACACACACACACACACACACAAACACAAAAAGATAGACAAACACACCACCACCACTCCACCCCCCACCCCCCTCACTCTGGTATTGGATGAGGTCATTCAAGATGTGTTGATGGTGTAGATTCATGACCCTAGCCCCTTGTCCTTGATGCTCTCCATTTCCTCCTCCAGACACCATACTGTCTGCCTAGCCCAACCCTAGCCCCACAACTTGGCACTGCCTTCGCCCTTGCCCTTGCTGCATCCAGCCCCAACCCCAGAAGTCTTAGCCCTAACGCAAACTCAATCCACAGCCCTGTTATTGGTCCTATCCCTATCTGCAGCACCAGATCTAGCACCAGTCCCCAATCCTAGCCCTAACCCAGCCCTACCACGTGCCTTAGCCCTAGTGGTAATCCTTGCTCAGCCCCAGCCCTAGCACTAGTCCAAGCCCTAGTCATAGTAATTGCCCCAGCCTTAGTCCCAGCCCTTGTCCAAGTTCCAGCTCCAGCCCCAGTCTCATCTCCAGCCCCAGGCAGCAGCAGTTTTCCTGGGAGGCAGGCTGTAGTCAGGACAAAGAGCACACACTCCCACTGGATAAACAAGGGGTAGGGCCAATCCAGGCTGCGCCACACACATGCAGACACACACACACCTCCCCGCACGCAGAGAGGGAGGGGTCACAGTCAATCACACAGAGCGAGAGAGGGAGCGAGAGGAAGAGTGCGTGAGTGGATGGGAGAAAGAAAAGGCTGCAAGATCGCCTTGCACAGAGCATTGTTTGCAGGCACACTTACAGAGAGAGTGAGAGAGAGAGAGAGAGAGAGAGAGAGAGAGAGAGAGAGAGAGAGAGAGAGAGAAGAGAGAGAGAGAGAGAGAGAGAGACAGAAGCACAGCGATAGAGGCAGGCTGTGTCCCATTTCAGAGAGAGGGCACAGGAAGTAGGGCAGCTCTCAGCCGATAGAGGGAGAGAAAACCAGAGGGAGAGATAGAAAGAGAGAGAGAGAGCGTTAAAACATCAATTCTCCTCCCCTCCACCTCAAGCGGCGGCAGGGAGAAACGAGAGGGAGCGAGGAGGAAGAGCGCCACAAGGGGAAAGAGGAACGGTGCACCACGGTGGAGGAAAATGGTGCTCTGAGAGCGCTCGGCTCCACACTCCTCCGTTCCTCATCCTTCGTTTCTTTGGCACCGGCTCAGCCTCTCCTTCTCGTTTCCTCTAGATCGATCTATCAGTCAGCTGATTGTTCTGTGGAATTCTTACCATGCCTGGTAAGTCTTCTGTTCTTTGACCGGTCACATCACCATTCATTGTGTGTGCAGGTGTGTGTGTATGGTGTGTGTTTATGTGTGTTTGTGAGCTGGTTTATGTGTTAGAGAAGCTGTTGTTGGTTTTAAAGAAAGGAGGGATTTTTTTTATAGAAAAGACACTGTGTCAGCTACACTGCCATGTTTCTACATGTGCTCCTTCCTGCTGTTCTCCTCTCTGTCCCTTTCTCCTCTCCTCTCTCACTCACCCTCCCTTGTCTCTCCTGTCACCTCTTCCCGCTACCTGCTTTCTTTCCCATCACTCTCCTCCCTGTCTTGTTCTCCTCTGCTTCCTCCCTCGTCTTCCCTCTCTCCCGGTCTCTGTCCCTTTCCTCTTTTTGAGGATGCTGGTGAGCTTACTGCTTCTACTCTGAACAAATGCTGTAGCTGTGCCCTGCAATACAGCCAACTGGCTCCATGGTTCACCAGACCAAATAGCAGCCCTCAGCAACACACTCTGTGTTGAGGAGTTACGGGACCCTCTTGCTGTTGCTGTTGTTTTCTTCTCTTCCAGAATCAGCTCTTGGGTTCTGAACCACAGTCGCTACGGGACGCAGCTTGCGAGGCAGACAATGCCGGCAGGGAGGCTTGTGAGGCAGCCAGAGAGGCAGGAAGCTGAGAGGCTGCCAGTGAGACAGGGATGTGAGGCAGATGGAGAGGCTGGTAGGCTGTGAGGCAGCCAGAGAGGCAGGGGCTGAGAGGCAGACAGAGGCTGTGAGGCAGCCTGAGAGACAGGCAACCTACAAGTTTGGGAGTCAGGGAGTCTAGGAACCTGAGAGACAGATACTTTATGACTGGGGGTAGGCGTTGCAGCGTTGTGAGCAAACGGGAGGTGACTTGGCGTGATGCTTTGCGAGGTCAGCGTGCTGGTTTCTGGAGTTCAGAGGGAGGTTTTGGCGAGCGGGGTAGTTACAAGAGTCTCTTCTGTGTTTTCTGTACGAGAGAAGAAGAGAAAGAGGGAAAAGCAGAGGAGGTGGTGGAGGAGGAGGAGGAGGAGGAGGAGGAGGAGAAGAGGCCAGGCTGTCTCTTCTAGTCAGAGAGCTGACCAAAGCTCTATTACTAGGATGGGCAGGATTGATGTCTCGTGTTTTGAAAAGAAATGTTTTAAGTGCAGTAGAACGCTGTGTGTGTGTGTTTGTGTGTGTGTGGGGGGGGGAGGGATAGAGAGAGGGAGGTTGGGAGAGAGCAGCCTGGGGATGTTACAGTAAGGTCTTCAGAGGAAGTAGAGGCTGTTAATGACAACAGTAACCCACAACACACCCAGACGGCTCATCCAGGCAACAGCGTTTAACTGCTGTCATTAAGAACTCATTCTATTATGATGGGATTATGAGGCTTGATAAACAAGTCCAGGCTACTCTTAATTTTGTGAAGATGTAAATTGTCTTCCAGTGTGTGTGTGTGTCAGAGATGTGTTAATAAGAAGGTTATTACACCCATGTTTGAGGGTCAGAAGATTTAAACAGGGTGCAGACTCAAGATTACAACAGTATCTCAGTGTGTGCGTGTGGATGTGTTTACTTTTGAACACACCCAGTTTGGTCCTGGTAACCACAGTGAAGTGCAAGAACAGAGCAGAGAGAGAGGAGAGAGATTGAGACAGCGAATGAGCTAGAGACAAGCCCTAGAGTCATTTTCACAACCTGACACATCCGATAGGAGAAAGAGCAAGCGTGGGATGGAGGGACTATGAGACGAAAAAAAGATTTAAAGAGAGGAGAGAAGCGGAGAGGAGAAAGCAGAGAGGAGCGGACGCCGTGACATATACATATCATAATGTTTTTGTGTACGTGTGTGTGAGAGTGTCAATGTGTGGTGAGAAAAGACGAGAGATACAGACTTCACCGAATTATGGAAAATCATTTAACACTTCCCATCTCCTCACTCCCTCCTCCTCTTTCCCCTCTGCGGGCTCCCTCTCTCTCTCCCTGTAATTACTCTGTCATAGCTCATCTCGCTCATGCCCATTGATTTCCAGAGAGTTGATGAAGCAGAGCCTATCCCTGAACTCTAAGCTAGACTGAGGGAGGGGGAAGGAGGTCAGGGCACCTCCACCCTGCCCTAGGGCCACTTGCTGGGGTCACAATTCCACTCTTGTCCCTGGGGGGGGGGGGGGGGGCAGAGGGGCAGCCTAGGGGTCCTCTAATCCAGTTCAGAGGTACACACACACACGTACACACACACAAGTGTTTGCAAGGGGAAAGGATTTGGAGCGGACTAAACTGAAGTTCAGACAACCAGCCTCTAGACAGGCCTTCAGACAGACCGAAGACAAGCACACAGACAAGCAGGCAAATAGACGGACAGACAAACAGACAGATAGACAGGCAGGCAGGCACAATTTATATTTAACAGTTTAGCCATGAGAAACATACTCTACCTGCTTCCTCCTCTGTCTCTCTTCCAATCTCTATCCCTTACTCTCTTTTCTCAATCCCGATCCTGCTCCCCTCTCTCTTGTGTAACTAAACAGCCTGCTTGGCCGGGTCCAGCAGCAGAATGCGAAGCTGTTCCTACGGTACTTTACCCATAAAGACTAGGGCCGCTCTGTGAGAGCCGCGAGGACATTGGCGTCATCCAATAATCCCCTCTGCTCTGTTTCTCATCCCCCTCCTCCGTGAGTGGATGGTGAAAACAGGAGAGGAGGCATCTGCTTCGCAATGGAGCGGAGTTGTGTGTCGTCAATAATTAAATCTCTCCCACCCGCCTGAAGGCTAGCAAGTCAATAGGGGAGAGGCAGTGTGGCATGTTTGTGTATGCGCGTGCGTGGCGTGTAAGAGACATAGAGAGTGTGAGGGGAGAAAGATAGGGAGTGGGAAAGAGAGAGAGAAAGAACGAAAGAGAGAGAGAACTCACGCCATGTCAGCCCCAGGCTCGGCATTACTCTCTTCCAGAATTGATGCTGTGCGTCTGTTTTATCTGACTGGGTGACTCTACAGTAAGCTGCTTTACAGAGAGAGGGTGGAGAGAGGGAACGAGGGATGGAGGGAGGAGGGTGGGAGGGCAGAGAGAGGGAGGGAGAGGGAGGGAGGGCACAGCTAATGCAATTGCTGAGGCAGAAGGGATGTTATTATGCAACAGTCAAACAGTCCAATCTGGTGGAGAGATAGAGGGAGGGGTGGGGAGATCAGAGAAATATAATTGACTCATTACCTCACCCTGTCTCTACATCTGTTGTTACTGGTTGGTGTTCATGGTTGGCGTGGAGTGATGATGGAGGGAATAGAGGACGGATGGTGGCGGAGGGGGGGAAAGAGGGAAGGTGCGTAGTATTGAAGCGATAGGAAAGGTAGAGAGCGATGAGGGATGGGACCGGGAGGAGGGGGGATGGCAGCGTTGGGGTGGGGGAGGGAAAGAGATGGAGTGTTGGTGTTGGAGGTAGACTGCGTGGAATCGGAAGTGGACGTGTGTCTCTCGAGAGGGAACGAGGGATGGAGAGAGGGAGGGAGAGGTGTTGGGACCGATGAGATCAGCTTACATCGATCATGCAGTTATCTACTCTCGGACAGCACTACCACTCGGAGAGGAAGGGAGAGACGGAGAGCAGGCACTCTGAGGAGATGGCTTTCTTGTTAGGACATCTTCATTGTCTAACTCTAATCTGTCTAACATCCTCCGCCTCTCTTTCACCAACATGGAGTTCCGGCACGCTCGCTCGTGAAAAGGTTGTTTTCTCCCTCCCTCCCTCCCTCGCCTCGCTCCCTCCTCCCTCCCTCGCCTCCCTCCCTCCCTCGCCTCATTCCCTCCCTCCCTCGCCTCATTCCCTCCCTCCCTCGCCTCACTCCCTCCCTCCCTCGCCTCCTCCCTCCCTCGCCTCGCTCCCTCCCTCCCTCCCTCCCGCGCCTCGCTCCTTCTCTCCATCAGTCAGTATGAAGAAATGATTGATTCGTTATATTCGGGTCCTGTTCGCCTGTGGAGGTGGAGGCCTGTAGGAACTTGTCTGGAATGTGTTTGCTCTGTTATGATCTTCTCCTTTTCTTTCCTCCTCCCCTCTTCTCTCTCACGCCCTCCTTTGCTAGAGGCTGCGCTGTGTTCAACAGGTGAGCTTTTAGTGGTTTGTGTAGAGGTCTCCTTGGGGACCTCTACACAAACAGACTATCCACCCTGCACACACACGAACACACACTCCTCCTCTTCTCTGACCTCAGACTGTTCCAGTCTACCTTGTAAACTGACCCATTACACCTCCACACCCACGTGCTGCTGCCGTGCCGGAGAGTTGATTCCGCTTATACACACACAGACATACACACACACATACAGTACATACCTAAACACACACATACACAGTACATGGGTGAGCAAATCCTGGTGGTGGGTGAGGCTATGCAA